>NW_028254621.1:0-134270 GCF_964263255.1 Lissotriton vulgaris
TATGTTTGCAAATGGGCTATATATATATATATATATATATTCAATGAAAAAACCATAGGTTATAGTCCATATATAGTTAGGAATTCGCATTTACAAAACCTTGAAAATTCAATGAAAAAACCATTGGTTATAGAGCATATATAGTTAGGAATTTGCATTTACAAAACCTTATTTTACTCGCATAAAACCATTGAAATTCCATATATAGTTAGATGCGCTAACTATATATCGCGCACCCGCAATCCACTGCTGATGATGTCACATATTACATCATTCATGACATGGTCAGTGACATCACTGATGACATCACTGATGACATCTCAAATGACATCACTGATGACATCTCAAATGACATCACTGATGACATCACTGATGACATCTCATTTGACATTACTGATCACATAACTGATGATATCATTCATATGATAATACGATGAACCTCTTCAGACTCTAATATAACCTTAGATACAATCAATGTAAACAGACACTCACAGACTGTCACTCATCCGTGGAGTTACTCACACACCTAGTCAGTCATGCAAAGAATCAATCACATCTCCATTTCCTCAACTATACAGTTATACACACTTTACTTATTCAAACATATACTAACACATATTTACTCTCTTATACAATACCTGATACAAGTTCTCAATGATCCATACAGCCACTCACACATTCACTGGCTCTTATGCACAGTTATTTATATATGTCAACTCTCACATGTACTGTGTTTTACATATGTACTTACTTTGACATGTAGCACTGAGATATCCATTCACTCACCAATACACTGATGCACACAGTCAACCGCCCATACAGCTGTTTCCACATGCACTTTTGAACCCATACATCTAGTGAATCAACTGCTCACACATCTATGCACAGAGTAATACACCTCCCAGCCACCCCCACACACACTCAGTCTCCCATACAAATACTTGGGCAACCAATCAATAACCCATATAGTTACTCATATAGCTACTTATCAACACATGCAACAGTTTACAGAACAACAGACATAATGATGCACAAATTAAGACAGTTTAGTCACTAACCCATGCACTCAGTGAGACACATTTAATCACTCACTCATACAGTCAGTCATGCACCTACTAAATCCTTCATCCAGACACTTATACATCCACTCATTCTTCAATATGTAAGACATATTTTAACTTTACAGAAACATACAGTCACTGGATAATGTCATCAGTGATGTCATCAGTGATGTCACTGACCATGTCATGAATGATGTAATATGTGACATCATCAGCAGTGGATTGCGGGTGCGCGATATATAGTTAGCGCATCTAACTATATATGGAATTTCACTGGTTTTATGCGAGTAAAATAAGGTTTTGTAAATGCAAATTCCTAACTATATATATATATATTCACTGAAAAAACCATAGGTTATAGACCATATATAGTTAGGAATTCGCATTTACAAAACCTTATTTTACTCACACAAAACCATTGAAATTCCATATATAGTTAGTTGCACTAACTATATATCGCGCACCCGCAATCCACTGCTGATGATGTCACATATTACATCATTCATGACATGGTCAGTGACATCACTGATGACATCACAGATGACATCTCAAATGACATCACTGATGACATCTCAAATGACATCACTGATGACATCACTGATGACATCTCATTTGACATTACTGATCACATCACTGATGATATCATTCATGTGATAATACGATGAACCTCTTCAGACTCTAATATAACCTTAGATACAATCAGTGTAAACAGACACTCACAGACTGTCACTCATCCATGGAGTTACTCACACACCTAGTCAGTCAATCAAAGAATCAATCACACCTCCATTTCCTCAACTATACAGTTATACAAACTTTACTTATTCAAACATATACTAACACATATTAACTCTCTTATACAATCCCTGATACAAGTTCACAATGATCCATACAGCCACTCACACATTCACTGGCTCTTATGCACAGTTATTTATATATGTCAACTCTCACATGTACTGTGTTTTACATATGTACTTACTTTGACATGTAGCACTGAGATATCCATTCACTCACCAATACACTCATGCACACAGTCAACCGCCCATACAGCTGTTTCCACATGCACTTTTGAAACCATACATCTAGTGAATCAACTGCTCACACATCTATGCACAGAGTCATACACCTCCCAGCCACCCACACACACACTCAGTATCCCATACAAATACTTGGGCAACCAATCAATAACCCATATAGTTACTCATATAGCTACTTATCAACACATGCAACAGTTTACAGAACAACAGACATAATGATGCACAACTTAAGACAGTTTAGTCACTAACCCATGCACTCAGTGAGACACATTTAATCACTCACTCATACAGTCAGTCATGCACCTACTAAATCCTTCATCCAGACACTTATACATCCACTCATTCTTCAATATGTAAGACATATTTTAACTTTACAGAAACATACAGTCACTGGATGTTGTCATCAGTGATGTCATCAGTGATGTCATTTGAGATGTCATCAGTGATGTCATCAGTGATGTCACTGACCATGTCATGAATGATGTAATATGTGACATCATCAGCAGTGGATTGCGGGTGCGCGATATATAGTTAGTGCAACTAACTATATATGGAATTTCAATGGTTTTGTGTGAGTAAAATAAGGTTTTGTAAATGCGAATTCCTAACTATATATGGTCTATAACCTATGGTTTTTTCAGTGAATTTTCAAGGTTTTGTAAATGCTAATTCCTAACTATATATGGTCTATAACCTACGGTTTTTTCAGTGAATTTTCAAGGTTTTGTAAATGCTAATTCCTAACTATATATGGTCTATAGCCTATGGTTTTTTCAGTGAATATATATATATACATACATATATAAACATATATCATCTGTATATCTACATATAAATACAAACATAAATGCATGCATACATATACTTATATGCATTTTAGGGTTGTTAGGGCGTTTTCGTGTGTATTATGTTGCTTTTTTAGGGCTTTTGGGTCAATTAAGTAGGGTTCCCGGAGCCTAGGGCTGAGGGGCCGGTTCAGTTTTGTGCGTATTGGTGTTGGCAAGGTTTTGAGGGATTTTGGCGGTTTTTGGTCGAGATTTGGCCGTTTTATGGCTTTTTTTTGTGTTTGCGGGGGGGGCGTATTCGGGTTGAAATTCGTCCCCGTTCCAGTTGATGGATTGGGCTGATTTTTGGTGAGATGTTAGGGAATCGCTGGAACTAGTGTCCAGCCAAGTTTGAAGCGGATCGGAGCAGTGGAAGTGCTTTAAAGAGCAATTTTTGTGCGGAGTAGCGAATTGTCATGTTATTCAATGGGAGTTTTTGGTGCGCATGGAGAAGGTGAATTTGGGGTGTTCCAGTTGCGCTAGAGGGACGGGGCTTGGGTGAGCTGTAGGGAGAGTAGATCGGCAGGTGTGCCGAATTTTTGGGATTTGTTGGCCGAAGGGAAGGGTGTGCTTGGGCAAAGTCGATTTGGTGAAAACGGTGCGTTATTTACATGAAAGTTGAAAAAACACTAATAAAAGCAAAGCTAAAAAGCCACCTCATTACAAACAGAATGGCTTTAACTTAAATGAGGGCGAGATCTATTGCATTTTCAATGCTTGTTTACTTTGGTTCCATCAAGAAGGCATTCAGATGTGTCACACATTTGCCATAAATTCTGAATGTTAGCACTCTAGTTGCACATTAGATCACTGTAGTAAAGCTACTGCTCACCAGGGACGTCTGCTGCTGGTATTCAAAGTGCATGTTTCAGTCTGCATGTCAGAATTTTTTTAATGAAATAGAAGAGGATTTGAGAAGTCACTCAAAATGATCCCTAATTTTTCTTTCTGAAGCACTAATCATACTTTCTATGGCAAAATTAACCCCCTCATGTTGTTCCTTTTTAAATTGAGTGTTTTCAGACTTACCACTTCATTCCAATCAAGATGGCTTCTGGTGTGCCATACTTTTGTCATAAGTAAGACTGTTAGCGCTCTAGTTGTTCTTTAGAACACTCTGGGACATTCTGTCATTGGGCTATACTTGGGGTACATCTGGGTGATATTTGGGCTACATTTAGGCTCTTTTGTCTCTGGTGGCCATCTTGCGAGACTATGTCAGAATTTTTTAATGAAATTGAAGAGGGTTTGAGAAGTCACTCAAAATGTGCCCTAATTTTTCTTTCTGCAGCACTAATCATAATTCATATGGCAAAATATACCCCCTCATTTTGTTCCTTTTTAAATTAAATGTTTTAAGAGTTACCACTTTATTCCAATCAAGATGGCTTCAGGTGTGCCATACCTTTGTAATAAGTAGGACTGTTAGCGCTCTAGTTGTTCTTTAGAACACTCTGGGACATTCTGTCATTGGGCTATACTTGGGCTACATCTGGGTGATATTTGGGCTACATTTGGGCTCTTTTGTCTCTGGTGGCCATTTTGGGAGACTGCATGTCAAAAATTTTTAATGAAATAGAAGAGGATTTGAAAAGTCACTCAAAATGTGCCCTAATTTTTCTTTCTGCAGCACTAATAATACCTTCTATTGCATAATATACCCCCTCATTTTGTTCCTTTTTAAATTAAATGTCTTAAGAGTTACCACTTTATTCCCATCACGATGGCTCCATGTGTGCTATACCTTTGTAATAAGTAGGACTGTTAGCGCTCTAGTTGTTCTTTAGAACACTCTGGGACATTCTGTCATTGGGCTATACTTGGGCTACATCTGGGTGATATTTGGGCTATATTTGGGCTCTTTTGTCTCTGGTGGCCATTTTGGGAGACTGCATGTCAGAATGTTTTAATGAAATAGAAAAGGATTTGAGAAGTCACTCAAAATGTGCCCTAATTTTTCATTCTGCAGCACTAATCATACTTTCTATGGCAAAATATACCCCCTCATGTTGTTTCTTTTTAAATTAAATGTTTTAAGAGTTACCACTTTATTCCAATCAAGATGGCGTCAGGTGTGCCATACCTTTGTAATAAGTAGGACTGTTAGCGCTCTAGTTGTTCTTTAGAACACTCTGGGACATTCTGTCATTGGGCTATACTTGGGCTACATCTGGGTGATATTTGGGCTACATTTGGGCTCTTTTGTCTCTGGTGGCCATTTTGGGAGACTGCATGTCAGAATGTTTTAATGAAATAGAAAAGGATTTGGGAAGTCACTCAAAATGTGCCCTAATTTTTCATTCTGCAGCACTAATCATACTTTCTATGGCAAAATATACCCCTTCATGTTGTTTCTTTTTAAATTAAATGTTTTAAGAGTTACCACTTTATTCCAATCAAGATGGCTTCAGGTGTGCCATACCTTTGTAATAAGTAGGACTGTTAGCGCTCTAGTTGTTCTTTAGAACACTCTAGGAGGCTGCAGTAGAACACAAAGGAATCAACTGACAGTCTCTGTCCTTGTTGGATGTACATGTTTTACTGAGAATGTCAGACTTCATTTTCACATGACTGAGAAAGATAATGTGAATTTACAGAAAATATGCTTTCAGTTTAGCTTATAGATCCCCTTCCAAACCACTGTGGGAAAATCATGAGATATTAGTTTTCTTTCAAACAATATTCATGATATCACAGCAGAAGGTTTTTTCACATGGTAAAATCACCTTAGAACCCACCACAATTCCTAAAACGAGTATGGTACCATCAACAAATGATTTTTAATGTAACTAAAGTCCTAAAACCCTCTATTAACTACAATGCTTTTTAATGAGGTGCTATCATGTATATTGGTCCCAAGATGGCTGCCAACACTTCTTGGATGAAGTGCTGACAGCCAATCAGATCAGATGTGTGGTTAGGCTCCGCCCAGATATATATATTTTTTTGAACCTAAATTACTCAAAATCCACTGGAGCACATATATTGAGACCTAGCAAAGGCACATCAGGCTAACAGTCCCTACAATTTTGCCAAGTTTTGTGCAAATCCATTCAGCCGTTCGAGCTAAAAGTGAGGCCAACCGCCCTATGGAAATTAACATGGGAAAAATGCGTTTTGGGACCCCCCTTTTTTCTTGGCCCCCCCTTGATGAAACCCCCCCAAATTGTCAGGGGCTGCTCAGAAACAAAATGTTCCATTTTCCTGAAAATTTCAGCCAATTCCGTCCACAAACGCCAAAGTTATTAGACATAGAATTTTCAAAAATCCCATAGAGAAAAAATCCTAACTATATATACCTACTGGCGACCGCCAGTAGGTAATATATATATATATATATATATATTCACTTAAAAAAACAGGTTTCAGGCCTTATATAGTTAGGAATTAGCTTTTAAAAAACCGTTGAAATTGCTCCTATATAGTTAGTTGTACTAACTATATTTTGCGCACCCGCAATCCACTGCTGATGATGTCACATATTACATCATTCATGACATGGTCAGTGACATCACTGATGACATCACTGATGACATCTCAAATGACATCACTGATGACATCACTGATGACATCTCATTTGATATTACTAATGACATTACTGATGACATCATCCAGTGACTGTGTGTTTCTGTAAAGTTTAAATATGTTTTACATATTGAAGAATGAGTGGATGTATAAGTTTCTGGATGAAGGATTTAGTAGGTGCGTAACTGACTGTATGAGTGAGTGATTAAATGTGTCTTACTAAATGCATGGGTTAGTGATTAAAATGTCTGAATGTGTGCATCAGTATGTATGTTGTGTGTAAGCTGCTGCATGTGTTGATCAGTAGCTATATGAGTGGCCATATGGGTTATTAATTGGTTGCCCAAGTATTTGAATGGGAGACTGAGTGTTTGTGTGGGTGGCTGGGAGGTGTGTGACTCTGTGCATAGATGTGTGAGCAGTTGATTCTCTAGGTATATGAGTTCAAGAGTGCATGTTGAAACAGCTATATGGGCGGTTGACTGTGTGCATGGGTGTGTTGGTGAGTGAATGGATATCTCAGTGCTACATGTCCAAGTAAGTACATATGTAAAACACAGTGCATGTGAGAGTTGGCATATATAAATGACTATACATGAGAGCCAGTGAATGTGCCAGTGGCTGTATGGATCATTGTGTACTTGTATCAGTGATTGCATAATTGAGTAAGTATGTGTTAGTATATGTTTGAATAAGTAAGGTGTTCTGTGTATAACTGTATAGTTGAGGAAATGGAAGTGTGATTGATTCTTTGCATGACTGACTAGGTGTGTGAGTAACTCCATGGATAAGTGGCAGTGTGTGAGTGTCTGTATAGGTGTATGAGTGCATATAATAGTGTTGTAATGATGAGTGACTGTATGTATGAGTGATTCTATGGGTGAATGAGTGAATGTGTGTGTAGACCTAGGAATCAGTGAGTATGTATGTAGTAACTGGTATTGGTGTGTCAATGGTTTCAAGAATGGTAGTCTGTATTTAACAGTGGGTGTATCAAAGGTTATATTAGAGTGTGAGGAGGTGCATCGTATTATCACATGAATGATATCATCAGTGATGTGATTAGTGATGTGGTCAGTGATGTCAAATGAGATGTCATCAGTGAGTGATGTCATCAGTGATGTCATTTGAGATGTTATCAGTGATGTCATCAGTGATGTCAATGACCATGTCATGAATGATGTAATATGTGACATCATCAGCAGTGGATTGCGGGTGCGCAAAATATAGTTAGTACAACTAACTATATAGGAGCAATTTTAAAGGTTTTTTAAATGCTAATTCCTAACTATATAAGGCCTGAAACCTATGGTTATTTAAGTGAATTTGCAAGGTTTTTTAAATGCTTATTCCTAACTATATCAGGCGTGAAACCTATATTTTTTTCAATAAATTTCAAAGGTTTTGTAAATGCTTATTCTATTAGCGGATAATGTTTATATATGTTAATATCCTTCTGGGACCACCTGAGCAGCCATTTTGTTTCTCAGTGAGGCACAAGAGAGCACAAAACAAGAGTGGAAAACGAGAAAAGGGGGCAGGGTTGAGACCCCCTGACCCCCTAGCCCTTCTCAGGGGGTCCCAGAAGGACCACCAAAAGCAAAAAAAAAAATTCTTAAATCGCGGGGTACGCGCACGGTACATGTACCTACGCGTACGGTGCGCGTACCCTGCGATTTTTTCAAATTTTTTCAAATTCTTTTCGCTCTTGGGGGTCCTTTTAGGACCCACTGAGAAGGGCTAGAAGGTTGGGGGGTCTCTACCCTGCCCCCTTTTTGTGTTTTCCACTCTTGTTTTGGGCTCTCTTGTGCCTCAGTTCTCCTGAAAATCAAGACAGTTCGGAATGTTGACAGTTGACTGCCAGCCAATCAGAAACTCGCTCGCGTGCGTAAGGGTACGCGCACGTATGTGTACAATACGCGTACGGTGCTCGTACGGTGAGCGCATATAGATATATAATTAGCTCATATTCAATTTTCTCAACAACTACTGTAGGGATTTTCACCAAATATAGAAAAGACACTACTGCACACCGGTCCCTACCATTTTGCCAACTTTGGTGTAATTCCATTCAGCCGTTCGGGCTGGAGTTGTTTCTAAAGGTCCCATAGAAAATGCCATTTGAAACATTTGAAATTCAATTTTCTCAAGAACTACTGGAGGGATTTTCACCAAACATACAAAAGGCACTGCTGCATACCATTGTAGTGTAGTTCCTAGTTTCCCACTAGGCCCTGCACATTGGAATACCATAAACAGTAGTATCGACGTGGAACTGCGGATATTCCAGGCCTCCACTGACTATGCTAAACTTAATTGGGTGTGTTACCAACTAGCTCAGAGGTCACTGGAAACTTTCTTCTCTGCATAGGAAGTGATCAGCTTCCTTGGCACAGACAAGAAGGGATTCAGTTTTCCAACAACCGTGCAACATGACAACTTTGCTCCTCAGATCAAGAGTCGATCTCTAGGGTCGTGTGAAACAATAGACATAGATTTCACTCAGTCAGTCTAGTGCAGTTTACTTTCACGAGATGTAGAGAATAGAGAGACGGGCGTTTATCAATAAAGGGTTAACATTTATTGAACAGTCTTTCTTCTCGTACAAGATAAATGTATTGCCACAATTGCAATAATTGTTATTATAAAAAGTACGTACAGTAAGATAAGGATTGCGAAATAGAACTGTAAAAGCATTGATATGGTTTCTTAGCCATACAATGGTTTAAAAGTAATAAAACATATATACAGTCATATATACATTAGGCTAACATACTCAACTGGTGCTTCTAACTAAGCCTACCCCAGTGTGTCTGACCTAAGCCTAACACGTGAGAAGGGGAGTAAGTAAGTAGCTTTAAGTTAAGTTGGTTTTGCCAAGGTTTGTTTCAAGAATTCTCATCTAAGGGTTTAGTCAACACCATACCTCTGAATAGAATGATGGAGGATTGGTATCTCCTTCAGGGGTCTCTCTCGATATCCCAGTCACCCGCGAGGGTAAACCGGAAGCGCCGGGACTGGATTTCTCTGCACGAGAAAGGCAGCGGCTTCTCTCAGCGCGTCGAGGAAGGAGGGGTGACAGCGTCCGCGGGCAGCTGGAATCGGCTGGATGTCTTCGCAGAGGACGGCTGTTCAGCTCCTTAAGCGTACTGCACCATAGTTCGCGCTGTAGCGGCGATAATGGTAATCAGCAGCTTCACCACCACAGGATAGCAGGCTGCAGCGACAGAGTGCTAGTTTTTACCAACACAGGGTCATGCAGGCAGCTGGCATCAGCAACAGGCAACAAACTCACATTGCTTAAGGCAACGTTGGTAATATTTATACCTGACAGGTGCCGGGTTTGACGCAAGTTTGCTGGACATAAGACGTCAATTAAAGATGTCACTAGGAAGTGACAGTTATCAGTTGCTCATTAGAGTTCCATTACTAATCAAAACATAGCAAGCGGGGATTTCCAGGTTTGCTGAGTTTTTATCTTGTTGAAGAACTCGGAGTGTTATCTAGGAATATCAGATAGTGACTGCTGCTCTGTCATTGCACTAATTGGTCGCAAAGGAAGTAGCAGAGAGTCATGCTGGAATGTGGCTCTGTTCGTTTGAGGCCAGAGATGACTTTTCAGAAAATCGCACTTGAACGGTTATGCCAATATAGGGAACAAATGGATTTATAGCCGAATAGGGGCATAAGGTCACAGTATCGATCAGGAACCTAGATAAGCACGCAACACCCACTCCACGTTTTCATGTCCATCAAAATTACTAAAACTAAGCAATAAGATGCATGTGTAACATTGCCCACCCCAAAATACATAAATGCATTCGAAATAGGCGTACTTGTAATACATGGAATTTAGGTACTGTATGTTTTTTAAAGCATAGTAATCATTCAAAATGTATTGCATATGAAATCAATGAACGATTATGCAAAAAGAATTACACATGAAGTATCTCTGACAGAAGAAAAGCGAGATAAATCATCACATAAAAATGCATTGTAATAACATGTGTGCTAGAGGCTGGTGTAATGTTGTTATGTCTCTAGATGTGTTTAGAAATAGAAGTGTGAAGCTTCTGTTCTCTAAGAATAGTTTTTACGTTAAGCAAAGAATTGTTCGTGCCAAAAAAGGTCAATATTAGAAAAAATGTCCAATTCAAAGAAAATAGACTTTCCAAAGCTCCTGGCAGTTTTTGTTGATCAAAACTGAAGGCCGAATTCAGAGTTCATGGGAACGCTGTGTGTCGGAAAGCTTCTAAAAGTTATTGTTTCTGTACGGGTGAGAACATCGTATCAGACAGGCTCTCAAAGAATTGGTCTACAAATTCAGGTGATAGTTCAACCAAATTAGATAGCGCTGTAACTTGGCAGGTGTGAGAATGATTGCTGTCATCGAAGGCAGGACCAGCAATGCTCACAGAACGTTGTACCTGGATGATGTTGCTTTTGTCACTCGCTCCACTGTTACCACTTGGTTGTAGTACAGGAGTCTCCACAAATGCCGTCATCAGGATTGGTAG
Organism: Lissotriton vulgaris; assembly: GCF_964263255.1. Classification (NCBI taxonomy): domain Eukaryota; kingdom Metazoa; phylum Chordata; class Amphibia; order Caudata; family Salamandridae; genus Lissotriton; species Lissotriton vulgaris. The sequence continues at coordinate 10,965 of NW_028254621.1, forward strand.
CCGCTGGGGACAACACAATGCGTGAGCCGTTATTGGACTGAGCAATGTATCGACGTCCATTGGTACTGCTGACGGAAGTGAAAGACAGATGTCCAACAGGCATTCATCGCCGCAAAGCATACACCGTAGCACAGGTAAAATGCAATTTTGCCATATCGGTCTGAATGAAAGGAACCAGGTCATGTTTAGATCTCTCAGCCTGGCCAATCCGAGGACGTTAGTTATCCTGTCCCTGTAGCGCATTGCTAGGATTGTCTCTTCCATTCCCATGGGAGCTATGTCTGAGCCGAGGCTTGCCATAACGTAGCAGAAGGGTCAAAAATAGAATCCCTGCAACGAGTCCCAAAAATAGTGGAATGCCGCCAAAAATGGAGTGCACAAAATTAGGAAAGATTCCCAATATTGCCTGGAAGGGTGTTAGCAGTCCCGTAAAGACTGTCTTAAATATGACTGGGATGCTTGTTGCACTAGACATGTTAAGGAGTTGGCTGAACATTTCTACGAAATGCACGGGGCAATTTGTTGATAAAAGGTCATGAACTTCAGTAGCCGTCCTTGCGACTAGAAGATCATACGTCTCTTTAGATGACGTTATAGGCACTGTTGTCTGTAAAAGCACAGATTTCATTTTGCTTAATGTATCAATTCGTATAGAATAGAGATTCAGACGAGGCCAGAGGGGAGTCACTATGTCTGGAGGCCCGCTCGGAAACAATTCTTGCATACAACATTTGACCATGGACGTTACTTGTATTAGATAACTTTTCCCTGGCGTCAGGCCACAACATCTGTGATCCGTTCTAAGAATGTAACTCCCGTTTGCGAGTTGCATAAAGAAGGGCTCTATCTGAGTTGCAGGTGTGACTAGCTGGTGGCATGAAAGGTTGTTTGAATTTCCATCACATGCTCCGTGTAAATTAATACCCTGACACAAAAGTATACCGCTTAGTGAGTGTTTACAGTTGTTACCACTAAGAAATACATTTTTGTCACTGTCACTATAGCAAGAATGAGTGTATGGTAATTTCCATTCGGATTTAACATATCCCTTACCCAATTGTTCATATTGGCCAGCAGGTATGTACTCAAGGCATTTTTGAAATCGGAAAGTTGTTATCGGAATTGTGATAATTCCGTGTATTATCCATTCAATGACAGGACTCTCTGACATTGTCAATGATAATCTCTCGAGTTTTTCGATGCTCAGGATTGTATAGTCTGCTCCTTTCTGTGCCAAACTGATCTGTTTATCAGTAAGGTTAAAACTTGAAAATAATGACGTTGTGTTGATTAAACGCCAAGGCGCATAGCCTGAACGAAGATTTTGCAGCGTCCAGCCTAATTCTATAATAGAGCGTAATTGAGACTGGCCATGTTGTAACATTAGCAAATCTCTGTCTATCACATCAAAGGCAGAGGATACAATATTGTCCAAAGAATATATTCTGGAAGACAGAGTCATTAACCCATTGTCTACTACAGAAAGTGATTTCTCCAAATTAATACGATCAATTTCTCGTATTTTTTCAGCAGTTTCAATTTGCTTTACTTTCCAAGCCTCGTTGTAAGCAGCATAGATACTGGTCGCTATGAAACGCTTTTGACGCTGTTTGCGTGGTCCAAGAATGAAATCGCGCAAATCAGCACCATCTTTTAGCAAAGACAAGTGTTGCTTAATTTCAGCCAGTGTGGATGTAGTTAGCCATTCAAGGCAGAGTTTCCCTACACTGTATGTTGTTATAATCCCTGGATGTTGTCTCTGGGAGTATCTAGGGTCTAATCTGGTCATTTTTAACCCCTGTGTTTTATTCAGGAACCTATCTTGACAGCTATTTGTGTCTGTAGGCCAGATTAACCACTTTTTCCAATCAGGATGTGTTCTGTTGAAATGTAAAATTTGTGACACGTCTAACTCAATATCTGTGGTTGTATTCTCAGGTATTGGCTTCGGTATAGACGGTGTTTTAAGGTCTTTGATCTTAGCTAGGCCAAGACAAGATGTTTGGTGTATTGTGTCATTTAAAAACAACATTTGGTCAGGTATCATGCAGGTTCTAAATAGTGCTTCAATGCCTTGCACCTGCCAATCTTTTGTACCCCAAATTGTTTTCGTTTCAATATTATTTTTCCAATAATCAAAACCAAATGTCATCATTTTGTCATAAAATGCTTCTGAATATATCAATTTAGAATTTGTCAGCATTGTTTTCATGCCTGTTTTATCTAACAGTTTGTAATAAAATATTTCTGCATCACTGGTGTTAAACCCTGAGAAGTATTTGAATTTCTCAAAAAATGCTTTAGAACTGCTTTTAGGTGGTGTAGAACAATGTTCCCATTGATTATACATAAAAACATTTCTAGGCTGTGCAGATTTATGCAAGTAATGATCCCCATAGTGGGTGTAACAGAATAACTGCTCATAACTGGATGAACCTTGTAAATAATCATGATCTGTGAATCTAGCTGACATTACTAAATCAGACATCATGTCATTAATACTGTTAAAGTCCCAATCATCAGAGAATGTACTTGGTGTCACAAAGTCACTTAAGGAAACCTTTAGTTGATGAGGATACTTCAGGATTTCGACCGGACCATAGATCTCATAGTCTGTTTTCTCCCATACTACCCCACCAGGTATTGGAATTGCTGTGACATTTACTGTTGACAGTTCTCTTTTCTTCACGTGGGATGATCTGTGTGGTTTCAGGACTAGGTTGATGTTCTGACTTGCTGTGTCCATTGTAATATATTTTCCTTCAATGAATTTTCCCAAACACAGTACCATGATGAGCCAAAGCAGGAGGAAAAATACACCTAGACCAAACCAGAACTCTAGCCAAGGGGAAACAAGGTAGATTTCCTTCAGTTGATGAAAGAGTTCCGTTGCTTTTTCTTTAAAAGACTTTTTTGTTTCTGGCATCACTTCGGGTTCGTTTAAATCTTCAGAGAAGTTGTCGAAGTTGATGAAATAACCAGAGGCAGTTCTGTCAATTGATGGGATTGTTCTTTCAATCTGTCTCTCGGTAGCACTTTCTGATGCCACATAATTGTAGACTGGTGTTGTTTCTTGACGAACTGTTTCAATCTGTGTTTCAAGAGGCACGAGTTCCATGGCATTATTGCATAGTCCTTCATTGTGCACTGCAGGCTGATCGAATGTGATGAGTCTTTCAGTTTGAACCTCTTGGATTGTTGCAAGTTTGGGTATTCTGTTGTTTCTTGGGAGTCCACTGGGCCTACTGTTGATTATAGGCCACATGCTTGTGGTTTTACCAGATCGATAGACACAACTCTGTTCTCCTTTTTACCAGCAAGGGGCGGTAGTACAACTGATCTTGTTCCGGTGACTGCCAAGACAGGTACTGCTTTTCTGTAAGAAGGCCCAAATTCCTTCTTAACCGCGATCTTTTCTCTGACTAGATCCCCAATCTTTGGAATCCAGACAGGCCTTGCTGGGGCTGTTGCGGGTGGTGCCTCGTCAGTGGTACTTGGCTGTTGCTTTAACTTTATGTTGCTTAATGATTTTCTTGTTTCATTCAGTTCCTGTAAAACAGCCAAACGGTCTTTTACATCAAACTGCGTTTTTTCTTCTTGTACCACTGACATCTGACTATCGAGGTCCTGAACGTTCATTCTAATTCTGAACAATAGTTCGTATGGGCTGAAACCTTTTAGAGAATTACTTGGCATGTTGTTAAGACTAGTCTGGACACTTATTAAATGTTTGACCCACCCAGCGCCTGAACCTAATACCTTCGCTGTTATAGATTGCTTTATGTCACGGTTTTTTCTTTCTACCACACTATTCCCTTCGGGGTGCGACGGACAAGAATACCGCAACCCAATTCCCATGCTAGCCATGGCCTCCCTATAAGCTCGAGAGCTGAAAGCAGGACCCTGGTCAGAATGGAACGTGGTAATTGCGTATGTGCCGATAAAGACTCGCAAATCTTTTATAACTGTTCTAGCGTCAGCCGAGCGCTGGGGACCTCATTTTTTAAGTGCTTTTCGTCTTAACTGTTAATAGGACGCAGGATGGGGTGTAGGCAGCGTTACGCTCTTTCTGATGGGTAGCCGGTAGCAAGGTTCCTTACTGCGATCCCTATTACAGTTTTCACAGTTGTTTGCATATATTTGGTGTTCTACACTCATTCCCGGCCACCAGAATACTGATTGTAATTCAGTCAGTGATTCCTTGATCTCTCTGTGCCTTAGACCCAAACCCATGTGTGCGTCTGCTATTAAAAATATTCTCCTGTTCGTGTTTGGAATTACTCTGTCCCCCACTCCAGGGATTCGAGCAAAAGGAACGGAGTTTGCATCGATTATGTATGCATAATTGAGTGGATAGTTTACGGGTAGTGCTGCACAGTCGCCTTTTACGGTCGTTTTTACTGCCAGCATGGTTTCCCCGTCTATGTACCTATCTGTACGCTTTTTTGTGGCTACGGAAGCCTGTTTAGTTGCTTCCGCTTTGGCTGTATTAGCCAATGAATTCCCTGCAACGTGAACGCCATCACGTTGAAGACTCTGTGCGTGAATCACGTGAGTCTTTTGTAGTTCTTTGTGTAAAAGAGCTACCTCGTTCCAGAGCTTTTTATGCTTTATTGTGGCACCTGTGTCATCTTTGTAGTCGTTTTCGATCCAACTCTGCAGTTTATTGTTGTAAGAGTTGACGCAAAAATGAGAATCGCACACTATAAGTGTCGGGAATTCACGTTCTGCATTTTCTAGCGCCATCTTTAAAGATCTGATTTCAGTTCTTTGAACCGAACAGTTTCTTACAGATTCAGTTTTTGTTACTTTCGGTCTGAATTTACCGCACAGCCAACGACCTTTAATGATCGCACATGCTGCATCGTAGGATTTTCTCTCTACGTTGAAATGCTGTACAAAGCTATCTGTATAGATTATACAGGCATATTGTGGGAGAGGCAGAATTTCGATTGGCAGAGGATATTCTTCTTCATATTCTAAATCATTCAGTTCTTCAAATTGCGGGGCGAAATAGTATTTCACATCTTCCGCTCCTAGAGAATCTATGCACTGTATCCATTTCGGATCCAGTGACACTGTAGGCAGGTTTACTGGGCTGAATAGCGCCTCGAAGGCGGATTCCGCTGTAAGGATATTAATCCGTTTGCCGTGTGCTAGTTCTCGTTCATTTGCTAATGCGCTTTGCACTGCGTTCACAGTTCTTACTGTGTGACTGAATGTTTTTTCTGCTTGTGTGTACAAGTGAGATTTAATTGAAATTGGTACCTTTTCTCCCGCATTAGAGGTTAGGTACGTGAATCCGCATCTTCCTGGGATGACTCAGATTACAAGATCGATCGTGTTGTCACGTGTATCTAATTTAGTTTTTGCTAACATGTCTGTTTGCAGTGATCTCAAAACTTCTGTGTGTTTTTGAGTCCAATTGATTTGTTTTAAATCAGGTTTAATTAGTTCGTAGAGAGGTTTAACCCTCTCTGCGTAATTTAGTATGTAAGTTCTTCCGAAATTCAGAAAACCTAGTATTGATTGTAAATTCTTCAGCGTTTTTGGAGCCTGGAGTACAGCCAACTTCTCTAAGAAGTTGTCCGCTAGGCTTTTCCCTTCACTTGATAATTCGTACCCTAAGAACAGTACTGTCAGATGGGCAATTCGGGACTTTTTAAAGTTGAATTTGTAACCCTCTGCTGCGAACCCAAGTATAATGGTGTTTACTCTTTTCAAGTGAGTATCCAAGTCGTCGTCTGTGAGATAAATATCATCTACGTAAGACAATGCTTCATCATCATAGATTTGTAGTAACTCTGTTACCCTAGCTGAGAATAGTCCTGGGCTGTTCTTGAACCCCTGTGGGAGTCGACAGAATTTTTTCTGTGACCCAAATGCGGAGAAAGCGGTCAAATATCTGCTTTCCGGTGCAATGTTTTGACAAAAGAAACCATTGGAAATGTCTAATGTCGTTTTATATTTTTTCCTAACTATGTTATTCATTAGGGCTGCACTATGCGAGTTTTGTACTGCAAAGGTTTTGCAACATGTATTAAGATGTCCGTAGTCCAAAACTAGATGATATGAATTGTCTGGCTTGGAGACAGGAAACAAAGGATTGTTCATTTGAGAGGTGCATGTTTCAATCACCCCCTGGTACTCAAGTTGATCTAAGATCTCCCTGACCTGTTTTTTAGCTTCTTGCTTTATGGGATACTGCCGTTGGGCAGTTGGTTCACTTTTTAGTTGGATTTTGTGAGGAGGAGAATCCTCATCCCATCCTACATGATTTTTATATAATGCAGGTGCCTGGGCCACTGCCTATTTCCTTGCATATGTGTATTTTTTGTGAATCGGAATGTGATTCGAGAAGGCAGGCATAATCACTTCTTCGCCACGAGGGCACTCCCTGACAAACTCTGGGGGCCAATCTTTTTCAGCTAACAGAATATCGTAGCCTTTTGAGAGCTTATCCCAAAATAGACCCTTAATTTTCCTAGTCTTATCACCCTCTATACGCAATGTTATTTCGTATATTTTATGGGGCTCGCTAAGTCTGGCTTCGGCAGTTTCAACCTGAATGTATTCATTCGTGTCCACTGTCTCCAGATGACTCATCAAGATCTTGCGCGCTATACTGATCTCTGCTGCACTGTCCAACATTGTCAATGCCCACTCCCCGTTTTTCAACTGTGTCCTCAGTATTCTCGGCATGGTTGATTACTCTAATACTGGCTACCTTCTTTTTCTGAAATTGAGATTTCTTATTTTGAGCAGGTTCCTTGTCTTTGGACTTGGTGTGCTCTCCTGGATCTGACCGTCCTCTTCTTTCCGAATTCTGTGGAAGAGATCGAGAGGGACGTGTATCAATACTTTGATATCTATCAGGTTTTTTCAGATTATCCCTATTTCTAAGGTTATATCTTTTCTCAGAGGGCTCCCTCTGGGGAGACTGGCGTTCTCGAGTCGGAGTTCTTTCCCTCCGTCGAGGAGACCTTCCTCTGGACTGGAAAACTTTTTCCTTGGGAGTGGATTGTTTATTTCCATCCCAGCTCTTTTTAGGAGTATTTGAATTATTTTTAATAAATAATTTTTCAGGATTTTCGAGCAGTTGGGGCTTTACCGGCTTCCCACCCAAGCTGTCTCTACCTAATTCTTCATAGCATTTTTCTATGATTTTTGCAAGCTCAACAGGATCTTTTATATCTGTTTCCCTCAACTTCTGGCGGATCGCCACAGATGCTGCTTCTCCTTTTATATTGGCTAATAATATAGCCGTGACCTGCTTGAAGTCTTTCAGTAATTTCATGCCTAGAATTAAAGCGGGCTCTGGACCGAATTCATTTTGAATCTGTTTTAGCACTTCTGGTATTACCGCCATAGACGGAACACCGTGTGTTTTTGTGTAAATGGAAGCAAAGACTGTACCCCAAGTGTCGCAGTCCTCCACGTGTGGTGCGATTCCCATAGGAAGGCAGATGGTCAAGATTCTGTGTTTCTCAATAGGGGTAGTATCAGGAAATACTGCCTCTATTTGAGTGATTTTCTGGGCTAACCAGAAAGGAATTTGTTCCCGTTTTGCGGGTGTTTTACCAAGACATGACTGTATGTTCTGTGGTGTAATTTTATTTGTGTTCCCCTGGTGAGGGGTCAGCTGGTGTGAATTAACAGCTGGCTGGACTGTTGCAGTCCGCATTACATATTGGACTAGTTGCCTATGTATTTTTATTAATGTGTTTAGCTGTGCTAGCAGCTCTTCTCTAGACATTCTTGCAATGTCAGGATGTGGTGTGTAGCTGGCTAGAACCGGCCACGTGGCTCCTGGTCTACCTAGTGGACCGAGCCTAGTTATGTGATCATTGTGTTTTAGGGCGCCATTAAACCAGAGCAGGTGCTCTTGAAATTTAAGTGGGATTTCAATCTCCTCGAAAGGAGCGTACTCTCCCGGAGGTTCCTCTATTTTGTAATAGTGAAACTCTTGTGTTATAGCGTTTACCGCTGGAAATTTTATCCATGAATAGAATACCTCTGTCTGCCGATACTCGTGAGCCTCTATCACGAAAATTACTGTACCACCTTGTGGTGTCAGTCCGTTTTCTATAAGTTTTAAAGTTATAGATCTTCTTAACTGGACCGGGATGATAATAGCACCCGGGTCTGTGTATTTGGGACCTTGCTGAGTCGCATCTGCTGCGCCCCCAGTGGTGCCGTTGTTTTCTACTGACATTGTATAAATGCAGTTTTTGCAGAGTAGGTCTCCAAGGAGACAAAGATTAGGTGCACAATATTTTGGAACACTGTATCCTTCAACGTTGAATAAACCAGAGCTTTACATAGGAATCTCTTCCTACTAAGGTCGGGCGGATTTTAACCTTTCACCCACTCCAGACGTCTATTGGAGTATTTACGGGAGAAAGGGGTCTGTGAAATATGCACGACTGAGTTACTCTATAAGTCTTGCGTTAGTTTATCGCCTTACCAAACGTTTGGGCGCCATGTAGTATAGTTCCTAGTTTCCCACTAGGCCCTGCGCATTGGAATAACATAAACAGTAGTATCGACGTGGAACTGCGGATATTCCAGGCCTCCACTGACTATGCTAAACTTAATTGGGTTGTGTTACCAACTAGCTCAGAGGTCACTGGAAACTTTCTTCTCTGCATAGGAAGTGATCAGCTTCCTTGGCACAGACAAGAAGGGATTCAGTTTTCCAACAACCGTGCAACATGACAACTTTGCTCCTCAGATCAAGAGTCGATCTCTAGGGTTGTGTGAAACAATAGACATAGATTTCACTCAGTCAGTCTAGTGCAGTTTACTTTCATGAGATGTAGAGAATAGAGAGACGGGCGTTTATCAATAAAGGGTTAACATTTATTGAACAGTCTTTCTTCTCGTACAAGAGAAATGTATTGCCACAATTGCAATAATTGTTATTATAAAAAGTACGTACAGTAAGATAAGGATTGCGAAATAGAACTGTAAAAGCATTGATATGGTTTCTTAGCCATACAATGGTTTAAAAGTAATAAAACATATATACAGTCATATATACATTAGGCTAACATACTCAACTGGTGCTTCTAACTAAGCCTACCCCAGTGTGCCTGACCTAAGCCTAACACGTGAGAAGGGGAGTAAGTAAGTAGCTTTAAGTTAAGTTGGTTTTGCCAAGGTTTGTTTCAAGAATTCTCATCTAAGGGTTTAGTCAACACCATACCTCTGAATAGAATGATGGAGGATTGGTATCTCCTTCAGGGGTCTCTCTCGATATCCCAGTCACCCGCGAGGGTAAACCGGAAGCGCCGGGACTGGATTTCTCTGCACGAGAAAGGCAGCGGCTTCTCTCAGCGCGTCGAGGAAGGAGGGGTGACAGCGTCCGCGGGCAGCTGGAATCGGCTGGATGTCTTCGCAGAGGACGGCTGTTCAGCTCCTTAAGCGTACTGCACCATAGTTCGCGCTGTAGCGGCGATAATGGTAATCAGCAGCTTCACCACCACAGGATAGCAGGCTGCAGCGACAGAGTGCTAGTTTTTACCAACACAGGGTCATGCAGGCAGCTGGCATCAGCAACAGGCAACAAACTCACATTGCTTAAGGCAACGTTGGTAATATTTATACCTGACAGGTGCCGGGTTTGACGCAAGTTTGCTGGACATAAGACGTCAATTAAAGATGTCACTAGGAAGTGACAGTTATCAGTTGCTCATTAGAGTTCCATTACTAATCAAAACATAGCAAGCGGGGATTTCCAGGTTTGCTGAGTTTTTATCTTGTTGAAGAACTCGGAGTGTTATCTAGGAATATCAGATAGTGACTACTGCTCTGTCATTGCACTAATTGGTCGCAAAGGAAGTAGCAGAGAGTCATGCTGGAATGTGGCTCTGTTCGTGTGAGGCCAGAGATGACTTTTCAGAAAATCGCACTTGAACGGTTATGACAATATAGGGAACAAATGGATTTATAGCCGAATAGGGGCATAAGGTCACAGTATCGATCAGGAACCTAGATAAGCACGCAACACCATTCCCTACCATTTTGCCAAATCTGGTGTAATTCCGTTCAGCAGTTCGAGCTGTAGCCTTGTCTGAATGACCCTATGGAAATTAACATGGGGAACACACGTTTTGGGACCCCCCTTTTGACCCCCACTTGACGAATCCCCCCAAAACTTTCTGGGAAGGAGAGGAGTGGAGCTGGCCAAAATTCTGGAAAATTACACACAGATTCCTCAATCGGCGCCAAAGTTATTCCCAATAGAATGTTGAGCGCATATAGATATATAATTTGCTCAAATTCAATTTCTCAACAACTACTGGAGGGATTTTCACCAAATATAGAAAAGGCACCACTGCATACCTGTCCCTACCATTTTGCCAAGTTTGGTGTAATTTCGTTTGCCGTTCGGGCTGTAGCCGTGTCTAAAGGTCCCATAGAAAATGCCATTTGAAACATTTGAAATTCAATTTTCTCAAGAACTACTGGAGGGATTTTCACCAAACATACAAAAGGCACTGCTGCATACCAGTCCCTACCATTTTGCCAAATCTGGTGTAATTCCGTTCAGCAGTTCGAGCTGTAGCCTTGTCTGAATGTCCCTATGGAAATTAACATGGGGAAAACACGTTTTGGGACCCCCCTTTCCTCTCGGCCCCTGCTTGAGGAATCCCCCCAAAACTTTCAGGGAAGGAGCGGAGCGCAGCGAGGCAAATTTAAGGAGAATTACAGGCAGATCCCTCAATCTGCGCCAAAGTTATTTCCAATAGAATGTTCGGAATTTCCTATGGTAACTAGGTCCTAACTATATATACCTACTGGCTATCGCCAGTAGGTAATATATATATATACATATTACCTACTGGCGGACGCCAGTAGGTAGTTATAGTTAGGATTTTTTTCAATGTTAAATCTCAAAATTCTATTTGGAATAACTTTGGCACCGGTTGACGAATCTCCCTGAAAATTTCCTGAAAATGGCCTCGTCGAGCTCCGGTCCTTCCTTGAAAGTTTGGGGGGGATACGTCAAGCAGGGGCCGAGATAAAAGGGGGGTCCCAAAACGCGTTTTCCCCATGTTAATTTCCATAGGGCGGTCGATTTCACTTTTAGCCCGAACGGCTGAATGGATTTCCAGCAAACTTGGCAAAATTGAAGGGACTGGTAGCCCGATGTGCCTTTGCTATGTCTCAAGATATGTGCTGCAGTGGATTTTGAGTGATTTAGGTTCAAAAAAATATATATATCTATAGGCGCTCTCCGGTGCGCGCACCGGAGTGCGCTCCAGGCGCGACACGCAACTTGCGCGCAGGAAGCTGATTGGCTCTTGGGTGTCTGTAAACATTCTAAACAGTCTGGAGCGGCCGCCATCTTGTGTCTCCGTAAAATCGAGACACAAGGGGTTTGAAAAAAAAAGGGGCAAATGACCATAAGGGGGAAGAGTAGACCCCCTCTGACCTCCTAGGTTTGATGTGGGGGCTAAAATAGGGTCCTGCGGGGCATTAAATTTTTTATTTTTTTTTTCGTTTTGCGCGGGGGAAGCGCATGGTACGCGCACCGGCGAAGCACGGGGAAAATCCAGGACCATATTTATGAAGGCCTTGCGCTGCCAGTTTTGCGCCGCCTGTGCGTCAATTTTTGTGACGCACCAGCAGTGTAAAAAAATGCGCATTGTTACGCAATATTTAAAAAGTGACGCATCTATCTAGATGCGTCACTTTTTAAATATAGTGCAACGAGGCACATTTTTTTACACTGCTGGTGCGATGCGTCACTTTTCTGTGCGCACTCCTTATGACATTCCAGATGTGTCATATTTAATGTATGACGAATCATGTTGCAAGGAGTTATAGATACATCAGTATTTCTGACATATCTGTAAACATAAAAGTGACGCGAGGCAGGCGCAAGATTTTGACGCAACAGCATCCTAAAAGTGACGCAGAGAAATCTCATAGATTTCAGTACGTCGTTATTACCAAGCTTTTTGCGGGGGAATGCCCCCTCTGCATACATTATACCTGACGCAGATATAATGTGGCGCAGAGTTTTAAAAAGTGACCCATGTACCTAGATGCGTCACTTTTTAAAAATAGCGTCAGGTATAATGCATGCAGAGGGGGTGTTCTCCCGCAATAAGCTTTGTAATAGCAACGCAGTGAAATCTTTGAGATTTCACTGCGTCACTTTTAGGATGCTGTTGCGTCAAAATCTTGCGCCTGCTTTACAGCAGGTGTTAGACTGACGCAAGACCTTTCACATGGTGCTTTTTCCATGTGAAAGGACACATTACTGGAGTTGCGTCACTTTTTTGACGCACTCCAGCAATGCGTTACTTGGAATGTCATAAGGAGTGCGCACAGAAAAGTGACGCATCGCACCAGTGGTGTAAAAAAATGCGCCTCGTTGCGTTATATTTAAAAAGTGACGTATCTAGGTAGATGGGTCACTTTTTAAAATCAAGCGCCACATTATATCTGCGTCAGGTATAATGCATGCAGAGGGGGTGTTCCCCCGCAAAAAGCTTTGTAATAGCGACGCAGTGAAATCTTTGAGATTTCACTGCGTCACTTTTAGGATGCTGTTGCGTCCTTTAAATATAGTGCAACGAGGCACATTTTTTTACACTGCTGGTGCGATGCGTCACTTTTCTGTGCGCACTCCTTATGACATTCCAGATGTGTCATATTTAATGTATGACGAATCATGTTGCAAGGAGTTACAGATACGTCAGTATTTCTGACATATCTGTAAACATGAAAGTGACGCGAGGCAGGCGCAAGATTTTGACGCAACAGCATCCTAAAAGTGACGCAGAGAAATCTCATAGATTTCAGTACGTCGTTATTACCAAGCTTTTTGCGAGGGATTGCCCCCTCTGCATACATTATACCTGATGCAGATATAATGTGGCGCAGAGTTTTAAAAAGTGACCCATGTACCTAGATGCGTCACTTTTTAAAAATAGCGTCAGGTATAATGCATGCAGAGGGGGTGTTCCCCCGCAAAAAGCTTGGTAATAACGACGCAGTGCGTCACTTTTAGGATGCTGTTGCGTCAAAATCTTGTGCCTGCTTCACAGCAGACCTTTCACATGGTGCTTTTTCCATGTGAAAGGACACATTACTGGAGTTGCGTCACTTTTGTGACGCACTCCAGCAATGCGGTACTTTTGTGTTTACAGATACGTCAGAAATACTGACATATCTGTAACTCCTTGCAAATTGATTAGTCATATATTAAATATGACATATCTGGAATGTCATAAGGAGTGCGTCCAGAAAAGTGACGCATCGCTGTTTTCACGTAGCGATGCGTCACTTTTCAGAAATGAGGCCTCCAGTTTATTCACTGTGTCATAACTTTCTTTTCTAACACTCACCTTCTTTCATTCCTCCTACTTCACTGCCTTTCACCTCTCATACCTTTCTGTTCTTTCTTACTCATTCTCCTTTCAATTATCAATGCACTATATTTCACTTACTCTTCATTTTTTTAAGAATATAGCTCTTTGATGAGAATTGGAGGTAGTTCTGAAAAGAACTTTTGGTTTTCTTCTTTTAACTGAACAGGAACAAAAACAGGGAATGGAAACTGCTCAACAGGAGCAAAAAGAAAACAAAAAAATTAGGGGTGGGAAGGGCAGCGATGGTTCTCCAATGCTCGAACCATGAGCAGGACACTTTGCTCCCCATAGGTGAGGAGTTGATTGCAGTATCTGCATCTGACGACCCCATGGTTAAATGCAGGTTGTATGTTTGGCACCTGCTCCTGCGATTGCTCTCTCCCAGAAGAAGTTGCTCCTCCGGTTGATGTAGAGGCCCCATCTCTGGGAACCTCTTGTGCCAGAGCCCTGACACTTTCCCGGGCAAAATTCTGGGGGTGCCTCCTCTCCACATGTCGGATCATGGTAAAATTCCCAAAAGAGTACTTTTTTTGGGGGTTACCCCGTGACAGGACCTGTTTGCAGATCCTGCACTCCACTTTTGGTGCATTCACCTTCTTCTGGTCTGCTGGAAACTTAAAAAATTTCCATATGAAATGCTCTTTCACCTTTGGTTGAGGAGGCTCTTCATCGATGAATTCAGGCTCATCTTCACTGCTGGATGGTCTGGCAGCCATGATTAACCAAGAAATATGCAAGAGCAAAAAGGCAGGTCTTTCAGTCACAAAAGTGAAAGAAGAAGTGAAGGAAATGGGTGGGGATTTCATTCATTGTAAAAAAAACTGTTAGCAACCAATGAAAAGTGTTATTTTAGGGTCACATGACCCGACGCGTTTACGCTGCGCGCTCCGGAGCACTTCCGGGTGCGTTTACGCAGCGCGATCGTAGGCGCTTCCGGGGCGCAAACGTGGCGCGATCGTAGGCGCTTTTGCGTGCGTTTACGCGCCGCGAACATAGGCGCTTCCGAGGGCACTTACGTTGCGCGCCGAAGTGACGTCATCAAACTTTTACAGAAATGCATAATCATTTTCCTTATTAAAAAAAACTAATTTTATTTGTATGGTACGAAATGTTTTGCATTATTATTAACTTTTCATTCATATTTTTTTCACGAACGACAGTAGCGCTCTGGGTGCGCTTTCAGGTGAGCTCACGGAAAAGCTTACCGGAGAGCTTAGCTGAAAGCTTCCCAGAGCGCGCACCCAGAGCGCAAAAGAAAAAAATTATATAAAAAAAATGAATACTTAAAAAAAAACAGCAAATTGTAAAAAAAAAAAAAAAGGTTAGAAACTCGATATACAAAGGAATTAGCATTTAAAAAACCTATGAAATTCACTGAAAAAACCATAGGTTTCACACCAGTTATAGTTAGGAATTAGCATTTAAAAAACCTATCAAATTCACTGAAAAAACCATAGGTTTAACACCAGTTATAGTTAGCTGGAAATTTTACTGTTATAAAACCATTGAAATTCCCACGTTATAGTTAGATGGACTCACTATAACTTGCGCGTGCAATGCACTGCTGATGACGTCACATATTACATCACTCATGACATGGTCAGTGACATCACTCATGACATCACGTCATGTCATGAGTGATGTCACTGACCATGTCATGAGTGATGTAATATGTGACGTCATCAGCAGTGCATTGCACGCGCAAGTTATAGTGAGTCCATCTAACTATAACGTGGGAATTTCAATGGTTTTATATCAGTAAAATTTCCAGCTAACTATAACTGGTGTTAAACCTATGGTTTTTTCAGTGAATTTGATAGGTTTTTTAAATGCTAATTCCTAACTATAACTGGTGTGAAACCTATGGTTTTTTCAGTGAATATATATATATATATATATTACCTACTGGCGATAGCCAGTAGGTATATATAGTTAGGATTTTTTCTCTATGGAACTTTTGAAAATTCTATGCCTAATAACTTTGGCGTTTGTGGACGGAATTGGCTGAAATTTTCAGGAAAATGGCACATTTTGTTTCTGAGCAGCTCCTAGAAATTTGGGGGGGGTTCGTCAAGGGGGGGTGAGAAAAAATGGGGGTCCCAAAACGCGTTTTTCCCATGTTAATTTCCATAGGGCGGTTGGCCTCACTTTTAGCCCGAACGGCTGAATGGATTTCCACGAAACTTGGCAAAATTGTAGGGACTGTTAGCCCGATGTGCCTTTGCTAGGTCTCAATATATGTGCTTCAGTGGATTTTGAGAAATTAACGTTTAAAACAAGATATATATCTGTAACAGCGCTTCGGGCTGCGCTCCGGTTCGCGTACTTTTTGCGTATCGGAACTTTGCGAAGCGAAGCTGATTGGCTCTCCGGTGTCTGTCAACATTCTAAACAGTCCGGAGCGGCCGCCATCTTGTCTCTCGGTAGGATCGAGAGACAAGAGGAGGCCAAAACAAAGGGGGAAATGAAGGAAAGGGGGCAAGGTAGACCCCTTCTGACCCCCTAGGATTGATGAGTGGGATATTATAGAGCCACGCGGGGCCCCAACAAAAAAAACAAAAAAAATCCGATTTTTTCGCCGTAGAGACGCGTCATGGTACGCGAACCGGGCAGCTAACCGGGCAGCTAACCGGGAAGCTAACCGGCAGTGTAACGGGAGTCTGAGGAGTAGCTGATTGGCTGTCAACATTGTAAACAGTCCGGAGCGGCCGCCATCTTGTCTCTCGGTAGGATCGAGAGACAAGAGGTGGAAAAAAAAAGGTGTAAATGAATGAAAGGGGTAAGGCAGACCCCTCCTGAACCCCTAGGATTGATGAGGGGGCTATTAAAGTTCCCTGCGGGGCATAAGAAAAAAAAAATTGCGATTTTTCGCGGTAAAGGTGCTTCCTGGTACGTTAACCGGGCAGCTAACCGGGCAGCTAACCGGCAGCGTAACGGGAGTCCGACATATTGTGTTTTTTGAACGTTTGTGATATGTGCACGTGTGGATTTTGTCTAATTGAGGTTAAAAAAATATATATATATCTTTAAGCGTGTTCTGGCGCGCTTACGTTTTGGGTTTGGTTTGCGCTGCAGAGAAGATACGTCACGGTTATGCGATGCATCATGAGGCGTCTCACGGGCTACGTGATACGTCACTTAATAAAGAATATATTTTACAGCTATAGATATTAGCTTTTAAAAAAACAATGAAATTCACAGAAAAAACCATAGGTTATAGACCATATATAGTTAGGAATTTGCATTTACAAAACCTTGAAAATTCACTGAAAAAACCATAGGTTATAGACCATATATAGTTAGGGATTAGCATTTAAAAAACCTTATTTTATTTGCACAAAACCATTGAAATTCCATATATAGTTAGTTGCACTAACTATATATCGCGGACCCGCAATCCACTGCTAATGATGTCACATATTACATCATTCATGACATGGTCAGTGACATCACTGATGACATCACTGATGACATCTCAAATGACATCACTGATGACATCACTGATGACATCTCAAATGACATCACTGATGACATCACTGACATCTCATTTGACATTACTGATTACATCACTGATGATATCATTTATGCGATAATACATCTTCAGACTCTAATATAACCTTAGATACACTCAGTGTAAACAGGCACTCACAGACTGTCACACATCCATGGAGTTACTCACACACCTAGTCAGTCATGCAAAGAATCAATCACATCTCCATTTCCTCAACTATACAGTTATACACACCTTACTTATTCAAACATATAGTAACACATATTTGCTCTCTTATACAATCCTTGATACAAGTTCACATTGATTCATACAGCCACTCACACATTCACTGGCTCTTATGTTCAGTTATTTATATATGTCAACTCTCACATGGAGTGTGTTTTACATATGTACTTACTTTTACATGTAGCACTGAGATATCCATTCACTCACCAATATACTCATGCACACAGTCAACTGTCCATACAGCTGTTTCTACATGCACTTTTGAACCCATACACCTAGGGAATCAACTGCTCACACATCTATGCACAGAGTTATACACCTCCCAGCCACCCACACACATACTCAGTCTCCCATACAAATACTTGGGCAACCATTCAATAACCCATATAGTTACTGATATAGCTACTGATTTAAACATGCAGCAGTTTACAGAACAACATAAATAATGATTGCCAAATTAAGACACTTTAATCACTAACCCATACACTCAGTGAGACACATTTAATCATTCTCTCATACAGTCAGTCATGCACCTACTAAATCCTTCATCCAGACACTTATACATCCACTCATTCTTCAATATGTAAGACATATTTTAACTTTACAGAAACATACAGTCACTGGGTGTTGTCATCAGTGATGTCATCAGTGATGTCATCAGTGATGTCATTTGAGATGTCATCAGTGATGTCATCAGTGATGTCACTGACCATGTCATGAATGATGTAATATGTGACATCATTAGCAGTGGATTGCGGGTCCGCGATATATAGTTAGTGCAACTAACTATATATGGAATTTCAATGGTTTTGTGCAAATAAAATAAGGTTTTTTAAATGCTAATCCCTAACTATATATGGTCTATAACCTATGGTTTTTTCAATGAATTTTCAAGGTTTTGTAAATGCAAATTCCTAACTATATATGGTCTATAACCTATGGTTTTTTCTGTGAATATATTACCTACTGGCGGTCGCCAGTAGGTATATATAGTTAGGATTTTCTCCCTATGGGATTTCTGAAAATTCTATGTCTAATAACTTTGGCGTTTGTGGACGGAATCGGCTGAAATTTTCAGGAAAATGGCACATTTTGTTTCTGAGCAGCTCCTGGAAATTTGGGGGGGGTTCGTCAAGGGGGGGCCGAGAAAAAAGGGGGGTCCCAAAACGTGTTTTTCCCATGTTAATTTCCATAGGGCGGTTGGACTCACTTTTAGCCCGAACGGCTGAATGGATTTCCACGAAACTTGGCAAAATTTTATGGACTGTTAGCCCGATGTGCCTTTGCTAGGTCTCAATATATGTGCTTCAGTGGATTTTGAGAAATTAACGTTTAAATCAAGATATATATCTGTAACAGCGGTCCGGGCAGCGATCCGGTTCGCGTACTTTTCGCGTAACGGAAATTTGCGCACGGAAAGCTGATTGGCTCTTCGGTGTCTGTCAACATTCTAAACAGTCCGGTGCAGCCGCCATCTTGTCTCTCGGTAGGATCGAGAGACAAGAGGAGGCCAAAACAAAGGGGGAAATTTCCATAAGGGGGCATAGTAGATCCTCCCTGACCCCCTAGGTTTTATGTGGAGGTTTTAAAAGGGCCCAGCAGGGTCAAAATTTTTTTTTTTTTTTTTTTGCGCGATGAGCGCCTAGTACGCGAACCGGAAAGCGTTCTGGGCAGCGTACTATAAGGATAATAGAATGATACACTTTTCAAAGACTGTATGTTAATTGTTTGTTGTTTTTGTTGTTTTTTTTTGTTTTCTTTATTTTTAAAGTTTTTTTTTTATTTTGATTGTTTTTCATAATTTATTAAACTTTCTAACATTTCAGTGTCTGAAATGTCATTATTTTCTTGAAATATTGTTTGCAATCTGTGAGGTTGTAAAATGTCCTCATTTGCAAGGAGAGCATCTACTGCTTGGACACATTGCAGCAGTTCATTATCCAAGCTTTCATCCATAAATTCCATGTCAATTTGTTCAATCAATTCCTGGCTGCTCTCTTGCAGGTCCATTTCAAAAGAAACTTGGTTTTCGCCTTCCATTTTGCCTGAAATTTGGATTAAAAAAATATATATTAGTAGAGATAGGGCACTGTTGGGATTAATGTTAGATAGGCAGTTTTTATCAGTGAATTTATCTTTTGGCAGTGTATAGTATCAGAGTGGAAATAGGACTATAAAAAAGTGTATGTGATTTAACCAAGACAAGCCTAACTCCATTCATAACTATAACAGAGAAGTCTATCTAAATACATTACTACTACAGAGGGATAGTGTATATCTAGCAGAAAAAGTCTACTATATTAAGTTATAGTGCACAATATATTTCGTTTTTAAAAATTATAACTTACCTTCACAAAGAAGTTGAAGTTTTTGGAAGCTATGGAAATGTGATGTACAACAAGAAGTAGTAGTCAAAATGGCTGTGTTTTCTTCTCTTCCTTTACATATATTCAAGTATATAACCAATCAAATGTCAGGTAATAAAAGTAGAAAATGAAAGTAACATTTTCATTGGTTGTCAATTCCAACAGTTCAGATGTGTTTTGTGAAGTAATTTACCTCACGGTACTTGGAGAGGTCTACAGGCTAAATGGCTAAATGAAATTTCAATCAAATTTGTGAGAATGAAAGGGATTGTTATGTAGTATGAGCTAATTTATATTTGGTGAGAGTGTCTGTAGTCGTTTTTCTGTAAATTACTTTCCCACCTTTTTTTTGGACAGCTTCCCGGAAAGCGGTCCGGTCCGCGAACTAGGAGCGTAACGGGAGTCCACCATTTTGTGTTTCGGTCGAATCAAGGTATAAAATGGAGGGTAAATAATGTTCTGAATGGGTAGAAGGGGGCATGGTACAAGTATTTTGCCCCCCTACGTTTTCTGAGGGTGGCTGAGGAGGACTATATGTGCAAAGAAAAAACTTTTTTTTTTAAATTTTGCGCGGTTAGCTTCCAGTTCGCGTACCGGATAGCGCTCTTTGAGCGTAGTTTGTTGAAAATTACAGAAAAAAGTTAGAAAAAAATAATAAAAGTGTGTGATCAGATGAAGGGTAGCTCTGAGAAGAGCTTTTGGGTTTATGGTACATTTAGGTACTTATAAGTAGGTACCAATGCACAGTCTTAAATTCAGAATGAAAATTCTGTTGCCCTCATCTGAGAAGTGAACTCCATCTCCTCTGTAGATATCTTGCATGTAGTAACGCAAGTTATTGTTGTACAGAGAGCCCATTCCATGGTCTCTCATGAAAGCTGAAACAGATTTGTTTACATGCTTCCTCGCTTTCTCAATTTGTGGAGAAAATTGGTTGGACCACCTCCATTTCTGTCTTTGGCATATATTGGAATATACCAAGGCAGTTTGAGGAAAAAGTGCCATTAATTGCTCAAAGGTGTCCTTTAAAAGCATTTCCAGACCTACCCCTGTCAAAGTGCCCAAATCATTACCTCCACAGTGCACTATTAACAGGTCAGGTTTTGGCAAATGCATAAAGGTTTTCACCAATGGTATCAATTGGTGACATTTTAATCCTCTTTGGCCCAACCACTTAATTTCCACATCCTGTAAATTGAGGTTAGGTAAATTTCTGTTCTCAGCATACCTTTGAGCCCAGTGGATGTAACTATGTCCAACAATCCAGACCTTAAACATGGTGGGAGAAGGTTGTTCTGCAGTCAGATGAAGTGTGGTAATGAAAGGGCAGTTGAAACAGTAGGAGTTTCTAAAGAAAAAAAACTGTGGATTTCCAATGCTAATGAATCATTAGCAGTGATTGGTGCATTTCCATTTCTGAAAACAGAAAGTTAGGGTGCATGGATGTGTTCTTTGAAAGATGTAATTTGAATGGTCAAGGAAGAAACATTTAATGAAAGATTGCACTGGATACGCATGTGCACTGAGAGTTCAGAGTTCAATTGAAACATTGTTGTGTGAATTTGCAAACATGAGAGGTCTTCCAGGAGGTGGTTGCTATGGAAAAAAGGCAGAGAGGGCAGAGGGGGGAAGGGTTTTGATTTGAAAAAAGTGAGGGAAGAGTTATGATTGGCTAATATGAGAAATATGTGAAATGAATATCTGTATTTCTGTGCTTTCAATAGCTGCAGCCTCTGGAGTGCATCCTTTTTCTTCTGCTGAAGACAATTTGGTGTATTTCTGAGACTGTTTTCAAAACTCAAAAAATATTTGCTAAGGTGAGAAAAGATTTATTTAATTTAGATAGAGAATAGTATGATTTAAGGAGAAAATGATGAAGAAAGCTGTGTTTTTAAAATGTGGTTTTGTCTCTAGTGATATACAAATAGAATTAGTTTCTTTGAGAAATTGTAATTGCATATTCGGTGTAGCATTCTGGCATGCAGTAACACAAGTTATTGTGGTACATGGAGCCCATTCCATGGTCTGTTATGTAAGCTGAAACAGATATGTTGTTTTTAAAAACGATTTTAGAAATCAATTACATTTCTGGATATGTACTGCTAGAGCTTCATAGGTTGTTTGGGCCATATTTATAAGGCATTTGAGTGTCTTTGATGTTATGTTTTCCTTTTAAAATGGAAAGTGTTCCTCATGGGGCAAGTGTCTTGTAAATACGCTCCCACTTGTGCTTTGCAAATTTAGATTTTGAATATGGGAGTTACATAGCCATGTTAATAGTGTCCCAAAAATGGTGCTAGGGCATTCCAGAAAACACTTTCATGTGTCTCAAGGACATTTTCAGTCATTTCTTCATGAATGCAGGTATACAATTGATTTATATGCTGTGTTTAAAAACGAATTTTGAAATCAATTAAATTTCTGGATATGTACTGTTAGAGCTTCATAGGTTGTTTGGGGTCATATTTAGAAGGCATTTTAGTGTCTTTGATGTTATGTTTACCTTTTTAAATGGAAAGCGTTCCTCATGGGGCAAGTGTCTTGTAAATACGCTCCCACTTGCGCTTGGCAAATTTAGATTTTGATTATGGGAGTTACCTAGCCATGTTAATAGTGTCCCAAAAATGGTGCTAGGGCATTCCAGAAAACACTTTCATGTGTCTCAAGGACATTTTCAGTCATTTCTTCATGAATGCAGGTATACAATTGATTTATATGCTGTGTTTAAAAACGAATTTTGAAATCAATTAAATTTCTGGATATGTACTGTTAGAGCTTCATAGGTTGTTGGGGGTCATATTTAGAAGGCATTTTAGTGTCTTTGATGTTATGTTTACCTTTTTAAATGGAAAGCCTTCCTCATGGGGCCCTGAGCAGTTCTTAGCCATGTTATTTAATGGGAAGTGGATAACATGGCTAAGAGCATTTGCTGGAAAATGCATGAATATCGCTGACTTTTCAGCGATATTCATGCATTGCGGCCGTTTTTTATCGCATTTGCGAGCAGTTCTTAGCCATGTTATCCAATGGGAGGTGGATAACATGGCTAAGAGCATTTGCTGGAAAATGCATGAATATCGCTGACTTTTCAGCGATATTCATGCATTGCGGCCGTTTTTTATCGCATTTGCGACCAGTTCTTAGCCATGTTATCCAATGGGAGGTGGATAACATGGCTAAGAGCATTTGCTGGAAAATGCATGAATATCGCTGACTTTTCAGCGATATTCATGCATTGCGGCCGTTTTTTTTCGCATTTGCGAGCAGTTCTTAGCCATGTTATCCAATGGGAGGTGGATAACATGGCTAAGAGCATTTGCTGGATAATGCATGAATATCGCTGACTTTTCAGCGATATTCATGCATTGCGGCCGTTTTTTATCGCATTTGCGAGCAGTTCTTAGCCATGTTATCCAATGGGAGGTGGATAACATGGCTAAGAGCATTTGCTGGAAAATGCATGAATATCGCTGACTTTTCAGCGATATTCATGCATTGCGGCCGTTTTTTATCGCATTTGCGATAAACCTTGCTAAGGAGAAAATGATGAAGAAAGCTGTGTTTTTAAACTGTGGCTTTGTCTGTAGTGATATAGAAATAGATTTTGTTTCTTTGAGAAATTGTAATTGCATATTCGGTGTACCATTCTGGCATGCAGTAACACAAGTTATTGTTGTATATGAAGCCCATTCCATGGTCTCTTATGTAAGCTGAAACAGATATGTTGTTTTTAAAAACCATTTTTGAAATCAATTACATTTCTGGATATGTACTGCTAGAGCTTCATAGGTTGTTTTGGGTCATATTTATAAGGCATTTGAGTGTCTTTGATGTTATTTTTCCTTTTTAAATGGCAAGCATTCCTCATGGGGCAAGTGTCTTGTAAATACGCTCCCACCTGCGCTTGGCAAATTTAGATTTTGATTATGGGAGTTACATAGCCATGTTAATAATGTCCAAAAAATGGTGCTAGGGCATTCCAGAAAACGCTTTCATGTGTCTCAAGGACATTTTCAGTCATTTCCTCTTGAATGCAGGTATACAATTGATTTATATGCTGTGTTTAAAAACGAATTTTGAAATCAATTAAATTTCTGAATATGTACTACTAGAGCTTCATAGGTTGTTTGGGGTCATACACCATTTTTGGGAAATTATTAACATGCCTATGTAACTCCCATAATCAAAATCTAAATTTGCCAACCGCAGGTGGGAGCGTATTTACAAGAAATTTGCACCATGAAGAACGTAAAATAGCATAATAGACACTCAAATGCCTTATAAATATGACCCAAAACAACTTATGAAGCACTAGCAGTGCATATTTCCAGAAATGTAATGGTTTTCAAGTAATGACTTACTTCATTGGTAAGGCCTTCACATGTATTTTCTCCTTGGTTTTTTTCAGTGAAAATCTTATCTGCAACCATGTGTTGGCCTCACCTCAAATAAACAAAACAGGTGATGGACGAATGTGGATCAATGACACACATTCACCCCAGTCCAAAGATCTGGGCCTAAACAAACCTTTAGATAGGCTACATCTTATCGTCATCCTGAATTAATCATTTAAAATATTAGGGAGTGATTTATGATTGTTCTATGCCTGTTTTGTACCATTGAGTGTCATTTTTGTGATGCAGTGCTGGTGCAAAAGATTTGCTATGTTAAATAATTAGTAGGGCATTAAGTTTTAGATGACTGTTATTCATTTACTGTTTGGTAATAGTGGTTAATAACATTTTTTATTATATTTTTCCACAGATTCAACTGCAGATTCTTTCATAGTTTGGAAAATGCCTACAAAAAATAGAATTAGAAAGGCTAGAAAACGTCAAAGACAGCAGGATGATGTTTTATTGCAGCAGTCCTCTTCCCCAAATACTTGTCAAAACACCAAGAAAGGTCCGGGTAAGAGCACGAAATCATTCTTAAGAAATATTTGTAGTAAAAAAAGTATTTCTCCAAAAAATGTTTCAGTCCACAAAAAGAAAAGCAATTTAAATGGAAAGGAGAGACCCATCAAAAATGTTACTGGTAGAGGAAGAGATAACTCTGTGCATGATAGTAGAAGGAAACAACAGTTTAGGGACATTCGAAATCGAATGTTCCGTAACAGGATAATAGTTAATTTATTGAAAAATATTAAAAAAAAAGGCCAACAGAAAGCGGCATTTTATAAGAAGAAGAAAAATGTAGAGAAAATTATTGATCATGCTTTTGAAATTAAGCGAAAGTTGTTTATTTTGGTAATCAATAGAATTAGGAAACTAAGCAAGGTAATTTCTGATTTCAAAACAAAAAGTAGATGGAAGAGAGTAGTAAATCGTACTAACTTTTGTGAAGTTTTTTCCGGAGAATGGATGCATAGTTCAAGTTGTGAGGCATTTTTTAATGAGGAGAGTTATTTTCAGGATAATGATTTGGTGTTTGCAGTTGACACCAGTGGTCGAGCTTATGAAGTGAAGGATGGTTGTCCAGTTGAAAAAGAACAACTTGTGACAACAGAGACAGAAGAGGCGCTAAGTGATGAGGTTTTAGGAAGACGTCCTAAGGGTCCTGTGTACATTTGGAAGTGTAGTTCTATTTGCAGTGTGCGACAGGTTTCCATCAATTTGCTTTGTGATTTTATACGGACATTTAATAAGAAAAGTTTGAAGCAGAAAATAAAGTTGTTGCAAGATTTAGATCCTTGCAGAGTGAGACAAATGACAGGTTTGCGTGGTCATTCACTGGCTTGTCTTTCCAGGAGAGTATGCCAGAGTGTTTTTCATCATTTCAGGATGCTAGCAGTGCATCATAATAAAGTGAGAAAATTAGTGAGAATGTTGTATTATGCTAAGAGTCCAGAAATTATGCTAAAACAATTATGTGCTGCTCTTTTGCATGGTTCTGAAATAGATGCGAAGAATATTTGTGAAGAAATTGAGTTTTGTTACTTTGGTCTTAGAGATGAGAATGTTCAAATTGACCCAGAAGTAGAGGGTTATGTTGAAGATAATATACAGGTTTCTAGTTCAGATAAGTTTCAGAAGGAAATTGCCACGTTTCAGATGAAATCAAGTGAGAGGCCTAATTTCACTTGTGTATGTTGTCGACGCACTTATTATAAGAATCAGACTAAGTTAGTGGATTTATATGCAAAAACTGAAAGGGAAAATAATAGTGAATGGAAGGATTTTGCCACATACTTGATGGTAGAAAATTGTTTTGATTTGGGAGTGGACCAACGTGTGTGTACTTATTGTTGTAATAAATTAAATCAAAACCAGATGCCTGCTAGGGCAGTTCATAATAATCTGGAATTGGTTGAGATTCCTTCAGAATTGAAGGATTTAAATACTTATGAATCTATTTTGATTCAAAGTATCCATCCCTTTCAGGCTATTGTAAGAATGGAGCCAAAGACAGGGAAGTTGCCTCCAACAGATTTACAGAGAGGATTAAAGGGAAGAGTTGTTTATTTGCCTCTAGATTTGAACAAAAACATTAACACAATTGGAGTTGAGAAAGTGGAAGAAGAACCTCTGGTTATCTTGGTTAATGGGGTTCAGACAAAGAATAAGAAAATATGGCAAGATTTAGTGGATGTTAGGAAAGTGAAAAATGCAACTTTGTATTTGAAGAAAAATAATAAGTACTATAAGAATGTATATGTTGCAGAAGAGGAAGTAAGTGATGAAGAGGATAGCGTTTTGTGTGCTGGCCAAATTGAGAAAGTAGAGGTGTCTAATAGTGAAGAAATATATGAACATTATAGTGTTCATCCTTTGCATTCCAAGGAAGTCATGGGGAATGCTATTGAGTTGTTTCAAATGAAACAAGCCAAAGGGAGTCCCATTAGTGTTTGGGAGGAAAGTTTGGAAGCTCGGTGTTTCCCACAGCTATTTCCCACAGGTCAAGGAGGAAGATATGATGAGCGACCTCATCAAATTCCTGCGTCTGAATACCGGACTTTACGATTGTATGCAGAAGATCCTAGGTTTCGTCAATGCATTCCCTATTTGTTTCATCTCCTGTTTGAAAGCGATCTGTCAGGACTGTCATATGCAGTGAACCACATTTTAAAAAGTGGTATACAGATGCGAAACATCTCGGCAAGTGATTTTATGCATAAAATCAATGTCCAAGACAGTATTTTGGATTCTCACTTAATTAATCTCATGGCGTGTCAGCGTGGTACTAATGAGTACTGGTACCGTCGTCATGGTGATTTAAAATGTATGCTGAGGAACTTAGGAACTCCGACATGGTTCCTCACTCTGAGCTGTGCCGAGTATGGCTGGGAAGACTTACTTGAATTTCTACGAGAGGCAAATGGAAATATTGAAAACATTTGAATTCAAGACACCTGGAGAACTGTGTTCTTTGGATCCAGTGAATGTATGCAGGTACTTCAATCATAGATTTGAAGCTATGATGTCTTTCATCACAAATAAGAAGAATCCACCTCTTGGAGAGGTGTTGGATTTCTTCTGGAGAAAGGAGTACCAAGCAAGAGGTGCTCCTCATATACATATGTTGTTGTGGATCAAGGATGCACCTAAATTTGGAACAGATCCGGATGACTTAGTGATGAATTTCATAGAACAGTATTCTACGTGTGCTGTTCCAAACGCAACGGAGAAGAAAAGCCTAAGAGAACAAGTTCTACGTTTCCAAAGCCATCGTTGTGGAAAGTACTGTCGTCGTAAATTCAGAAACAAGGACAAGTTCTACACCAAATGTCGTTTCAACTTTCCACGACCGGTGATTTCTAAAGGAAGAGTGAACAGTTTGATGTCTTCGCTGCAACATAATGTGACGAGGAAATCACCCAAGAATACATACAATTTGAAAAGGAACGAAGTGTCCAAGTACATCAATGACTACAACCCAGTGATTTTGTCCATGTGGAATGCTAACATGGATATACA
Source organism: Lissotriton vulgaris (assembly GCF_964263255.1). Taxonomy (NCBI): domain Eukaryota; kingdom Metazoa; phylum Chordata; class Amphibia; order Caudata; family Salamandridae; genus Lissotriton; species Lissotriton vulgaris. Next base: position 38,371 of record NW_028254621.1, read on the forward strand.
GTTTGTGGCTGACAACTGTATGGCTGTGGCTCGGTATGTGACATCTTACATCACCAAAAAAGAAAAGACAGAACTGAAGGATATGTGGGAGGACATTTCCCATGAAAAGAGCCTCAGCAAGAAGTTGTACAGTTTCAGTCTGAAGATGTTGTCGCATCGAGAAATCGGAGCTTACGAATGTTCTGATCGATTGTCTTCAGCAAGTCTCTATGCCAAATCCAGGAGTATCGTTTGGGCGAGTCTTGGTCTTGCTGCAATGCGAAATCGAGTTCTAAAACCTGTCAGGGAAATTGAGTATTTGGCAGAAAAGGAACCAAACAGTACCGACATTTTGAAGACCAACATGTTGGATACATATTATCCAAATCGAAGCAGTCACCTTGAGAATGTTTGTCTATATGAGGTTCTCCAAAATTATATATTCAAGAGGAACATCAAAGAAGATATTGAGAAAGGAGTGTATGCTGTAATTGGAAGTGAGGGATGCCTGGTCAAGCAAAGAAAATGCCAATTAGTAAACCATCGAAAATTGAGTGGTGAATCTCCAGAAAAAAAGGAGTTTTTCTATTTAGCACTTTTGCAACTTTTCAAGCCTTGGCGTGCAGAAGAGGAACTGCTTGGAGATTTCCTCTGTTACGAAGACTCTTTCAATGCAGCCAAGGAGTCCATAGAATGTCCTGCTTTTCCTAAATATCAAGAAATGCTAACTTTGGAAATTGAGCAGGAAGCAACGATTGCAGCCGAGATTGCCAGAGACAGTTCTCAGGACAGTCAGAGTTCTGTTTCATTGAGTCAAGATCCACTTGGAGGACCTATTATCGAAAATGAAGCTGCCACTGCTATGAATGAAGTGGAAAGAGCCATGGCACATGCTCAGGAGGATTCAGTTAACTTAGAAGACTTGGAAAAACAACTCAACGTTGAGCAGAGGAAAATATATGATGAAGTTACCAAGGAAATTGAGCACGGATTAAGTCATGAGAAGAAAGAGTGCTCATGTACATCGTTGAAGCCTGTCCGACTGTACGTGAGTGGAGAAGCGGGAACTGGAAAAAGTTTCCTCATTAAAGCAATTTCTTGTTATTTGCAGGAAAGGACTGAGTCATCGCTGTCTTGTGTTGTCACCGCTCCTACTGGACTGGCAGCACATAACATTAAAGGTATTACTTTGCATCGTCTACTGATGCTGCCAGTGGAGCATGACAACAAATTACAATACCACAAGTTATCTGGGGATGCTTGCTGTGAAGTTTCAAGAGTCTTGAGGAAAATGAAACTACTTATCATTGACGAAGTAAGCATGGTTTCCAATGTCATGCTTGCCTTTGTGCATTTGAGAATGCAAGAAGTACTTAAAACTGAATATGATGTGTTATTTGGTGGCAAACACATCATTGTTTTCGGAGATCTTCTGCAGCTGACACCAGTAAAAGGTCAACCTGTGTTCAAAATACTCACGCATGAAGATACCAGGAAGTGCCTAGGGAGCATTGGCAACGTCAATATATGGTTAAACTTCAATTATGCTGAACTGCATGAAAATATGCGTCAGGCAAAGCATGAAGATTACAAGACTATTCTACAAGATATTAGAATTGGAAAAGTGACCGAGCATGGGAAAGAAGCTTTAAATGCACGATTACTGTCAAATTTATATCCCAAACAAGAGATTGTGCCTGAGAATATTTTTCAGAAAATTACTGAGAAGAAATCCGGGATATGTTTGATGCCAACTCTTGCAGAATGTGCCATCTTCAACAACAAAATGTTGAATTTAGAAAAGCAAGAGATTGTGAAACTTGAAGCTATCGACAAAATAGAGCATATGGGATCAACAATTATTTTGTCAGACAATTTGAAATCCAAATTGGATTCATTAGAGAAGACTATATCTAAAACAGCGGGTTTTGAAAAGACTTTGAATGTGTGTTGAAATTGCCGAATCATTTTGAGAAGGAATTTACATGTAGAAAGAGGTCTGGTAAATGGATCAATAGGTAATGTTGTTGATTTTGAGAAATACAGAAATAGAGATGGAATAGAATTTTTAAAAATTAAATTTGATGGCATTGAGGAAGTACAGCTAATTGGTCATTGTTCTGCTAGGTTTTTGCTTGTTAAAGACTTATATGTTCGCCGTAAACAGTTTCCTGTTTGCTTGGCATATGCGGTGACAATCCATAAATCGCAAGGTTTAAGTGTAGACAGTGCATTGGTGAATATTGGCAGTTCTGTGTTCAAGGAGGGTATGGCATATGTGGCATTGTCACGAGTTAGAACTTTATCGGGATTGTACTTGATTGACTGTGATGTCACAAACATTTGTGCGGATCTAGATTGTGTTAAGGAATACAATAGGTTAAGAAGAGAGTATGCGCCACATTTGCCTCAATATCCTTTGTTTGAGAAACGTGTGGTAGGCCGGAAACGTAGAAATATCAGTAATAGTAGGGAGGTTGTTGCAAAAAGACTAAAAGTCAATGAACCGAAAATTGTTAGCAGAAAGAAAGTGGATTCTGTTGAAGATGTTGTCGGTTTTCAATTTGAAAACAGTTCTGGTGTCAACTGCTATGCAAATGTAGTGGTTAATGTTCTCTTTTCACTAGAGAGTTTAAAAGAACAGATTCTGTTGAATTCAGAACAAATTTTATGCTGTTTGTTGAATTCTGTTTTCGAGAAATGTAGCACTGATCGAACAAAAGTAGAAAGTGTGTCTGAAGTTCGTTATCTGTTAGATGAATGTTCAGGTCAAACAGACTTCTCTGAAAATAATCAGCAAGATTGTCAGGAGTTTTTAATGTATATGCTTGATGTATTGCAAGATGAGGGTGTAGATGTAGATCACCTGTTTGGGCTTTCTTATCAATGGCAGCATGACTGCGAGAACTGTATGGTATCAAGTACTACTAGTGTAGACTCAGAAAGATTTATATATTTAACTTTGCCAGACAGTAAATCAGTGTCCTTTAATAAGCTAGTAAATGCAGCGGATCACAACATGGAGTGTAGCCAATGTAAATGTGATATGATGTCAACATTATTTATACGTAGATATGGCCAGTATGTCATTTTAATGATCCAACGATGTAGGCCTGATGGATCAAAATTGTCAACTTTAATAACAAATTTTGTGGCTTCTCAGCTGTCAATATCAGGGAGGACTTTTGTAACTGTAGCAATTATCTATCACGATGGTCCTTCAACAACAACAAGACATTATACAGCTTACTTAAAGTCTCGAAACGGCTGGTCATTCTGCAATGATTCTGTTGTAACTTTCAAAAAAAAATTGCCTTTTGACCTTAAAAATTCTTACCTGGTGTTTTTAAAACCAAAATTTTAAAGAAAGAATTTTGGGATTTCCTGTGAGGAATTGGAAATTGTTCATCAAGTAGAGGGAATGTAAGTCTGCAATGCTGTCTAGATTATTGGTCCAAAACTTTTAATTATAATGTCAATTTTAAAATCCAACTATATAAACCTGATGCAAGTAAGTCTGCTTCATAGTAAGCAGTATCAGTGTCATAGGAAAAGGAGAACATGAGTGACAAAGAAGAGTAAGATATTAGTAGTCCAGGATTGTGAAAATAATCTCAAATGTTTTCTTTTTGAAAGATGCGAAAATAGAAAATGACGGGATTTGATTGGAAGAATTACAAGAGTTGCGAATCGCTGCAACATGATTTGGCCTAGTGGAAACATGTGATAGAATGTGAGAAGTCTTTTCTTGTATGTAACATATTTTTCGAAATGATGGAGGTTTTCTTTCAGAAAGTGGCGGGCTGAAAATATTTATAGCACAACAGAGTGGATGCTGTTCATAGGAGATCCTTTGACGTTATTGAAAGTAAGTTAATTTTAAGGAGTTTTGAATTCAGATTTCTTAGGTTGTATGGGTTTTTTAAACACAATCATTTTGATTGTGTTTTTTTTTCCCCGCTGTTACATGATGAATACCTTCAAATCACTGATTTAAGTGAAATTTGATACATTCTGAGAACAGCAAAAATAAACCATTTAACATGTATAATTAATGTTCTGCTTTTTGTACTTATGATATACATTTATAAATGTGAGGTAGATATGGAAAAACTGAGTCTTCTGTAAGTGTCAATTCTAATGCTTACAGTGCTGTACTTCTGGGTACTGTTTTTTTTGAAAAAAAAGAAATAGGCCTCACCTCTAAGAAAGCTCTTGAAAGCACACATCTTATTTGCATCCTGAAACAATCATTTAAAATGTTAGACACAATTTTATGATGGTTTTACATCTCTTTTGCGCTGTTATTGCATCACTATTGTGAGACATAAGCAATGCAAAAGAAGCATCATGTTTCAAAATAGGCCTCATTTCATCAGCATGAAGATACTGTTTGTTTAAAATAAATATCTTTAGGATTGTGTACGGGTCGTAGAGAAGTAGAGGTTTCTGTAAGTGTCAAAGTTGTTTAAAAACTGTTTCTTCTTGAACCTTTTCCCTTCTTTTTTCTAATTTTTAAATACATGTTTTAATATTTTTGGAAATGTTTGTTCTCTCTTTTACAGATTGAATGTATGAAAAATTTTCTTTAAAAGTTAACAAGAATTATAAGGTAAATGTTTTCTACTTTTTTAACCCGCATTCCACTGCTGATGATGTCACTGACTATGTTATGAATGATGTAATAAGTGGGCATGTTTTACTACAATGGTAGGTCTTCACATCTATTATCTCCTCTGTATTCTTCAACAAGCATAAATTTGATATGCAACCCAGAGTACGGTTCACCTTAAACAAACTTTTAGAGAGGACACACCTTATCGTCACCCTCAATCAATCATTTAATCTATCACATTTAACATCTATTAGTTCTACTGCTTCATTTCTTTAATCTTTACTTTCCTGTGTTTGCTACTTCTCTCATTCCTTTCTCTATTACTTAATTTTTCTACTCCTTCCAGTATTTTTCTCACTCCCTCTCTTCTCATACTTCTTCATTATTATTCACTAATTCTGTCTCTATTAATGTTACTGTTTCTGAATGATCTCCAAAAATTTTTAAAACAAGAACAGTAAGTATAAGGATAGGAAAAGACATTTATGTTACAAGAAAGACAGCTATAGGAAGTAAACAAAAAAAACTGTTACTCGCAATCCACTGCTGATGATGTCACTGACCATGTCAAAAATTATGTAATATATGACATGATCAGAAGTGAATTGCGGGTAACAGTATCTTTTCTTTACTCCCTATAGCTGTCTTTTTTGTAACATAACTGTCTGTTTCCTTTCCTTATACTTACTGTTCTTTTTTTAAAAATATTTTTTTTGGTTCGCTCAAAGTTCGCGTACCGGAGTGCGAACTGGGAGCGAACTAATACAAATAGAGCTTGGCAGAGTTCAAAGAATTCTACCAATTTTTTTAATAATGGGGAGGTAGTTCTGAAAAGAACTTTTTTTTTGTTTTTGTTGTTTTAAATTTTGTTTATTAGTTTTCTGAACATTTTTTATATTTTTTTGTTTTTTTCTGAACATTTTGTATTTTTTTTATTTTTTGGGGGGAGGGGGGAAACAAAAATGATTCATCGAAGAGGGCTCAACAGGAGCAACAAAAAAAAGAAGAATTTATTTTTGGGGGCGTTTTGGACATACATGATTTTTGATGGCTCTTATTATAAGAGTTATGCTACTTTCGCGGTAGCATAATATTTGATTGCACCTCACACAAACTTGTTTCACTTCCCCCATGTCCATTTGAATATTTGGGATCAACTCCCTTGCTTCAGGTCCCGAAACTTCTGGCACGACCGATCTTCTGGCTATTGCTGGGGAATTTTGTTGTTCGTCCCGAAGCTGAGCAGCACTATAGTTATTTGGGTGCCACCTGCTCATGTGCCTGTGCATAGTGAAATTCCCATAACTATATTTTTTGTCCGTCCCTCTAGAAAGACGATCATCACAGATACGGCAAAAGACATACCTGGCGTTCACTTTCTTTTGCCCTGGTGGAAATTTAAAAAATTGCCAAATGAAATTTTCCTTCCTGTTGTACCTCCTGGGCTCCTCTGGCAAATATTCAGGCTCTTCCTCCTCTTCCTGATCTTCCTCTTCTTGAAAGATTGGTTGAGTTGGTGGTCCTTTCTTTCCATGAGGAGGTGGAGGTGGTGGTGGGGGAACACTACCAGAAGCAACAACAGAAGCCATTTCTCTGGATTGTACAAAGGTCTTTCTCTCACCAAGATGAAAGTCAGAGTGAGGAAAGAAGGAGGGGTTTTCATCATTTGGGAAAAGCCAAAGTTCTAAACCAATGAAAAGTGTTAATTTTAGATCACATGACCTAGTATTACATCATTAGGAAACCAAAAGTGAAATGAACCAATGAAAAGTGTTATTACCGAGTCACATGACCTGCTGTGTTTACGTTTCGCGCTTTGCGCCGCTTTCAGTCCGCTTCCGGGTCCGCTAACTTGGCGCGTCCGATGACGTATTACGCGACAACGCAAAACGTCATTCTAACGTAACAGTTACGCTGAAAGAACGTTTACCGGTTCGCGGACTAGGAGCGGCTTTAAAATGAGCTAACGGAAAGCTGACCGGTTCGCGAACTGGGAGCGGAACAAAAAAATATTTTTTAAAAACATGTATTAAAAACATGTAAAATATATTTAAAGATTTAAAAAAGAATAGATTTTACAGCTACAGATATTAGCTTTCAAAAAACCATTGAAATTCAATGAAAAAACCATAGGTTATAGTCCATATATAGTTAGGAATTTGCATTTACAAAACCTTGAAAATTCACTGAAAAAACCATAGGTTATAGACCATATATAGTTCGGAATTCGCATTTACAAAACGTTATTTTACTCGCATAAAACCATTGAAATTCCATATATAGTTAGATGCGCTAACTATATATCGCGCACCCGCAATCCACTGCTGATGATGTCACATATTACATCATTCATGACATGGTCAGTGACATCACTGATGACATCACTGATGACAACACCCAGTGACTGTATGTTTCTGTAAAGTTAAAATATGTCTCACATATTGAAGAATGAGTGGATGTATAAATGTCTGGATGAAGGATTTAGTAGGTGCATGACTGATTGTATGAGGGAGTGATTAAATGTGTCTCACTGAGTGCATGGGTTAGTGATTAAACTGTATTAATTTGTGCATCATTATATCTGTTGTTCTGTAAACTGCTGCATGTGTTGATCAGTAGCTATATGAGTAACTATATGGGTTATTGATTGGTTGCCCGAGTATTTGTATGGGAGACTGAGTATGTGTGTGAGTGGCTGGGAGGTGTGTGACTGTGCATAGATGTGTGAACAGCTGATTCACTAGATGTATGGGTTCAAAACTGCATGTGGAAACAACTGTATGGGTGGTTGACTGTGTGTATGAGTGTATTGGTGAGTGAATGGATATCTCAGTGCTACATGTCAAAGTAAGTACATATGTAAAAGACAGTACATGTGAGAGTTGACATATATAAATAACTGTGCATAAGAGCCAGTGAATGTGTGAGTGGCTGTATGGATCATTGTGAACTTGTATCAGGGATTGTATGAGAGAGAAAATATGTGTTAGTACATATTTGAATAAGTAAAGTTTGTATAACTGTATAGTTCAGGAAATGGAGGTGTGATTGATTGTTTGCATGACTGACTAGTTGTGTGAGTAACTCCATGGATGAGTGACAGTCTGTGAGTGTCTGTTTACACTGATTGTATCTAAGGTTATATTAGAGTCTGAAGAGGTTCATTGTATTATCACATGAATGATATCATGAGTGATGTCACCAGTGATGTCAAATGAGATGTCATCAGTGATGTCATCAGTGATGTCATCAGTGATGTCATTTGAGATGTCATCAGTGATGTCATCAGTGATGTCACTGACCATGTCATGAATGATGTAATATGTGACATCATTAGCAGTGGATTGCGGGTGCGCGATATATAGTTAGCGCATCTAACTATATATGGAATTTCAATGGTTTTATGCGAGTAAAATAAGGTTTTGTAAATGCGAATTCCGAACTATATATGGTCTATAACCTATGGTTTTTTCAGTGAATTTTCAAGGTTTTGTAAATGCAAATTCCTAACTATATATGGACTATAACCTATGGTTTTTTCATTGAATATATATATATATATATATATATTCACTGAAAAAACCATAGGTTTCACACCAGTTATAGTTAGGAATTAGCATTTAAAAAACCTAATAAATTCACTGAAAAAACCATAGGTTTCACACCAGTTATAGTTAGCTGGAAATTTTACTGATATAAAACCATTGAAATTCCCACGTTATAGTTAGATGGACTCACTATAACTTGCGCGTGCAATGCACTGCTGATGACGTCACATATTACATCACTCATGACATGGTCAGTGACATCACTCATGACATCACTGATGACACCATCCAGTGAATGTGTGTCTTTCTGAAAAATAAATATATTTTATATATGTATATGTAAAAGTTGATGGAAGAATAAATGTTTAAATAAGTGTCTAAATGGATGGTTTTTAAAAATTGATTGGTTAACTAGCTTAATAAGACGTCATCAGCAGTGCATTGCACGCGCAAGTTATAGTGAGTCCATCTAACTATAACGTGGGAATTTCAATGGTTTTATATCAGTAAAATTTCCAGCTAACTATAACTGGTGTGAAACCTATGGTTTTTTCAGTGAATTTATTAGGTTTTTTAAATGCTAATTCCTAACTATAACTGGTGTGAAACCTATGAAAAGGGGCGACCACTCGGTCCCCCCGAACGTATGGCGGAGTGCCTCGATCCCCCCGGGAAGCCATTTTTTGGGCGGGAGGCGCGTCTCGGCTGGTATGCCCGAAGCGGCGTAGCCAGGGCGCGCTTTTTCCCGCCCTAGAGTGGGCTGGCCTAGACACCGACGTAGCCAGCCCCGCCCTAGGGGCAGGCAGGGGCGGGTTCTCGCCCGCCCTGAAGACGGATAAAGAGAGACGCAAGACCAGAAGACGTCCTCTTGTTCTTGTGCTCCGAAGCTGCACCTCCTCGCTACCCGTGAGCTCGGGACAGAACGAAGAGCCAATTTTGAGCGTTTTGATCTTTTTCTTTGTCTTCTAGATACCTCGTCGGAGAGATGCCCAAGAAAGGCGCAAAGAAAATGACGACCGAACAGATGGTGCGGGCCCTTTGCAAAGAGGTGTCCGACATAAAGAAACGGTTGGCGGAGCGAGACGGGGAGGAGGGTTCGGGCTCTGCGCCGGCTGGAGGGAGACCTAAGAGGCCGAGAAGGGTTCCAGCCGGTGGAGATGTCCCGGTTCCCTCTGCCCCGCTCGAGGCACCGACACCAGTACCGATGGAGGGGAATCCAATCCCCGTTGTCGTCACCCCGACATCCAAGAAAGACATGCCCCCCGAGCTGGCAGCACAGCTAGCAGCTTGGTTGGGGGATAGTTGTGATGGCGCCACGGCTGCCGAGGCACAGGCGCTGATAAGAGGGCTTCGTGAGAAGAGAGATGCAGCTAAAGTGACTACGCCGTTGGCGGGAATAGACAAGCCGCAAGCGGCAGAAGCTGCGTCCGGTGCAGGTAAGCGGCCATTGCCGATTGCAAGGGACGAGTCAGCACCCTCTCGTAGAGAGAGATTGGGACAACATGTACCTTTAGCTATAAAGGAAAAGATCTGGGCTGGGGAGTACGTGAATATTTTCTCCTTGCTTGTTGATCATTATGAGGTGGAGCATGTTAGAAGTCAGAAGGACCTAATGCATCCGAGTGTTTGGCGCGCAAAAATGGCCGCCTTTAAGGTAAATGAGAATATTGGCAACTGGGGCAATGCGTGGGGTATTTTTACATCGATTTTGGGGGAACGTAGCCCCGAGTTGCTTCCTGAGTTTCCCATTTATCAATCACGAATTATGGGTTACTCGACAGCGTATCAAGGTAACCATTGGTTTTGTTATGACAATTTGTTCAGGAAAGAAAAGGAACATAACAAGAGTTTGACCTGGGATTGTTACGATTCTGTAACATGGGATAAAATGAAAGAATCGGGAATGTTAAAAATGCCATTGGTTGGGAGCAATGTTGTTGATTACTCCCGCCAAAATGTGGGGACGCCCTTTCGACCAAGTACGAGCACCGACGATCAGTCGAGGCCCGCAGGCAATGCAGGGAGAAAGGGTTTCTGCTTTAATTACAACAAAGGGAAATGTACCAGGCCTCCGGGATCGTGTAAATTCAAGCACGAGTGTAGTACGTGTGGGTCGTCCCATCCTGAGTCATCGTGCAGAGCCAGAACGGGTGAGAATGGGGGTAAGGGAGGCGCCAAACAGGTCTAAACTAGTCCGAGGGGCGCCTTTACCAACCCCGATTGATACCTTGGCAATGATTCCCTGGCTCAATGAATACCCGGATCGTACTTCTGCCGGGGTGCTGCGGAACGGTTTTACACATGGTTTCCGCATCCCGGTGGGGGACTTTCAGGGTGTAGGGATTCGCAAAAATCAACTTTCCGTTTTACAACATACATCTGTAGTACAAGAGAAAATTCAGAAAGAGGTTAGCCGGGGACGGGTCGCCGGCCCGTTTTGTGTACCCCCGGTACCGGATTTTGTTTGTTCTCCGTTAGGGGTGGTCCCCAAGAAGGACCCAGGTGAGTTTCGTTTGATCCATAATCTGTCTGCTCCACATGGTCTTTCGGTGAACGACGCAATTGATCCAGAAGTTTGTTCGGTGCGATACGCATCGTTTGATGAGGCAGTAGCCATCTTGAATCGCCTGGGGCCCGGGACGTTGATGGCGAAATCAGATATCGAGTCAGCGTTCCGGTTGCTCCCGGTACACCCAGACGATCAGCGTCTTCTGGGATTCGGGTTCCAGGGGTCATTTTACATGGATAGGTGCATGCCAATGGGATGCTCTATATCATGTGCTTATTTTGAGCAATTCAGTACTTTCCTGCAATGGGTGTTTACTAGGAAAACGGGTTTCCGAAATGTAATGCACTACCTTGACGATTTCTTGTTCCTTGGCCCCGCCGGAAATCCCGAATGTGCCCAGGCCTTAGCTGAATTTTGTGTGTTGATGGGTCATTTTGGCGTGCCATTGGCACCGGGTAAAACTATGGGTCCCACGACTTGCCTCGAGTTTTTGGGGATCGAGTTGGACTCAAGGGAGGGGTGTTTCCGTTTACCAGCCAGCAAAGTGTTGAAATTCAGGACAGCCCTCCAAGTATGTTTAAAGGCATCTAAGGTTACACTGCATCAGTTGCAACAATTAGTGGGAAAGTTGAACTTTGCCTTGAGGGTGATCCCAATGGCTCGCCCCTTTTCCCGCTCAATTGCCCAATCGATGGTCGGCCTAAAGGAGGGTCATCATCGCACAAGGTTATCGGCTGAGGTCCGCCAGGACATGCGGATTTGGTTAGCATTTCTGGCGGACTTCAATGGCCGAGTCGTCTGGAACAAGCCAGCCGTGTCCTCCGAAGAGCTCGGGCTATGGACGGATTCAGCAGGAAGCATAGGCTTTGGCGCCATCTTCGGCACAAAATGGTCTGCACAAAGGTGGCCTCTATGGTGGCACGAGAAGGGGCTGACGAGTAATATTGCTTTCCTTGAACTATTTCCCATTCTGGTGGCCCTGAGAACCTGGCCAGAAGGGTTCAGAGATCATTCTGTCGTGTTCTGGTCCGACAATATGACCGTGGTAGAATGCATCAATAGTCAGGCGGCCCGTTGTAAATTGATTTTGAGGCTGCTCAAAGAAATTGTCTTACTGTGTATGCAACTGAACGTGATATTCAGAGCACAACATGTCCCAGGGGTGATGAATCAGGCGGCTGATGCACTGTCTCGTTTTTACATGCAGGCTTTCTCGGGTTTCCTTCCTTCAGCGGACCCAGAGCCGGCACCCTTCCCCGAAGCTCTCTGGTCTCTCGGTGCCCCGAACTTCGTCACCTCGTGGGAGAGAGTCTAGCACCCAGGACAAGGAAGGCATATGAAGGGGCGTTTCAGGCCTATTTAGCCTTTTTGGGAGCAGAGAGAGGGGGACTTTGGGGTCAGGAAGAGTGGGTAGTACTTTTTCTGATGTCTTTACGGAGGGCTGGGAAATCGGTGGCTACGGCCCAAAGGCATCGTGCCGCCATTTCCTTTGTTGCCAGGGCCCATGGCATCCAGGACCCGACAGCGTCTTTTACAGTACAAAGGGCGCTGCGTGGGTGGCAACGCCTAGAGGGTCGCAGAGTTGACGTAAGACGACCGATAGGTCTGGATAGGTTGTTCCAGTTGCTGGCTTCACTCCCTAACACATGCTCGTCTCCTTTCGAGACCTGTTTGTTCCGGACTGCATTTACGCTAGCATTTCACGGGGCTATGAGAGTTAGTGAGCTGGTTGCAAGGAACAAACGGGATGTGGCGGGGGGCTTGTGCAGGGAACATGTTCAGATCAGGGGCGATGCGATGATTGTCTCCTTTCTCAGGTCCAAGACCGACCAAGATGGGAGGGGGGACTGCACGATCATTCGCAGGATCCCCGGGTCATCCATGTGTCCGGTACAGTGCTTAGAAGATTACCTAGCACGAAGGGTGGCATCATGGGGGGGGACATTGTTGAGGCATGTAGACGCCACCCCGCTGACGAGGTTTCAGTTTCAGCGGGTGCTTGCAATGGCCATTGCCGCAGCGGGCTTGGACCCGGGCGAATTTGGGACCCATTCCTTTCGAATAGGGGCTGCCACTGAAGCGACAGCCAGGGGTCTTAATGTAGAACAAGTGAAACGTGTGGGGCGCTGGTCCTCCAATTGTTATAAGAGGTACGTGCGATTGCACATGTTGTGAAGCGGTAATCATGTACTCACGCTTCCTGTCTTTTGTTTGTTTTCAGTTGCGCAAGCCTACGCGGCAGGGCGGACTGTGCAGTCGACCCAACACCAGGCCAGCGGTCGCACGTCACCGGCTGTGAAGAAGGAGGTGTGGGTCGTGGGCCACTCATACGTGAGACGGGCCGCAGACGTATTCAAAGCAGGTGACATGATTCACGTACCTGGGGAATACGGGTACAGAGTGTCCTTCTACGGAAGGGGCGGTCTCTGTATTGACCAGTTTCAGGCATTCTTTGAGGGTCTGTTAGAGCGGATAAGGTCACCGCCGTCCATAGTCATAGTGCATTTGGGGGGCAATGATTTGGTCACCACCGGTAGACGACTTCTCCTGGAGGCTATGCTTTCCACGGTAAGTTGGTTAGCGAGGAGAGTTCCGGGGTGCATAATTGCGTGGTCTCATATGATCCCACGAAAAGTGTGGCGGGGGGCTATCTCGATCCCTGCTTTGAATCATTCTGTTAGAAAATTGAATAACAAAGTGAGTAGGTTGTTCCGTGCCAAGACATTGCATTCGATCTCGCATAGTTGTATTAATGATGACAGTATGTATCTGGGGGATGGTGTGCATTTGTCAAGGGTGGGGAATGAGTTACTCATAGGAGACTTCTTAGCTTGGTTAAAGTCGTTAAAACATGACCTTTAGGTAGGAGTTTTGTGGGGGGTCCGGATAGCCGGTCAACTATCCGGACCTGTGGCGGTAAGGTCATGATCGGTGAGCACTAATTGGTAGATCCCTATGAGTGGGCGTCACCCAACACGGATGGGAGCGCTCGGGAGAGGTGGCCATTGGCCCCTCAAGGGGGAGGCGGTCCCGTCTAAGGGCGGGTCGCCGGAAGTAAAGGAAAGGCGGTCAAGGCCCCTTCCTTTGTAGGAGGGGTTACAGCCCCCTCCTGGGGAATTTCCCGGGGCCAGTGTCATCTGCGACGGCAGATGCGGTAAGTTGTGTGGGGTGGGGGGAGGTCCACGATACCTTCCAGATACCACACACAAGTCTTCGAACGACCTTTAAATGGCGTCGAGTCTTAAGTGCCCCCGTCAAGTCAAGGGAAATTGTTAGTAGTTGCACTTGAGGTAAGCCTCTGTGCTGTCGCCCCTCCCAAGTGGGAGGGGTAAGTCTGGTTAGGGATCTTGACACCGGTTATGACCTTGCCGTTGGCCCTTAAACGTTAGGATGTACAATTTCAGTGTTTCTAGAGAATGTTTTGTAGGATGCTAGTTCGGCTAGGAGAACCTCTGTATTAGAGAATATGTTAAGGTTAGCCAAACATCGCAATGTGATAATGAAATTGTACATAACATGAAACGTTTAATGTTTTAATTTTTGTTTTAATAAATACGGCCGGGAGGGTCACTCCCTCCCACATCCAAAAACTTTAAGAACTGTTTCCGGTTTCCCTCCTTTTGGGGATTGTGTTGAGAGGGGGTGGCGGGTATCTCAGCCATATGAAAAGGGGCGACCACTCGGTCCCCCCGAACGTATGGCGGAGTGCCTCGATCCCCCCGGGAAGCCATTTTTTGGGCGGGAGGCGCGTCTCGGCTGGTATGCCCGAAGCGGCGTAGCCAGGGCGCGCTTTTTCCCGCCCTAGAGTGGGCTGGCCTAGACACCGACGTAGCCAGCCCCGCCCTAGGGGCAGGCAGGGGCGGGTTCTCGCCCGCCCTGAAGACGGATAAAGAGAGACGCAAGACCAGAAGACGTCCTCTTGTTCTTGTGCTCCGAAGCTGCACCTCCTCGCTACCCGTGAGCTCGGGACAGAACGAAGAGCCAATTTTGACCCACCCACCAGCCCCTGAGGACAGCAAGTCATCGTGCAATAAAGTGAATGTTATAAGTATGTTTTCCGTTTCGTTTACAGGCTGTGAAAGTATCAGTTTGTTATTGATCATAATAAAGTATGGTGAATATCGTGTAAGTTGTTACGATTAAAATGATTTGATGTAGTGTTGCATTTTAACCATGTTCTTTAGGTCGTAGCGACCAATGTTCTCCTGGGTTTGAGTAAGAATTGTCGTATTTATTTTTGGTAGGCGGTAAGGTCATGATCGGTGAGCACTAATTGGTAGATCCCTATGAGTGGGCGTCACCCAACACGGATGGGAGCGCTCGGGAGAGGTGGCCATTGGCCCCTCAAGGGGGAGGCGGTCCCGTCTAAGGGCGGGTCGCCGGAAGTAAAGGAAAGGCGGTCAAGGCCCCTTCCTTTGTAGGAGGGGTTACAGCCCCCTCCTGGGGAATTTCCCGGGGCCAGTGTCATCTGCGACGGCAGATGCGGTAAGTTGTGTGGGGTGGGGGGAGGTCCACGATACCTTCCAGATACCACACACAAGTCTTCGAACGACCTTTAAATGGCGTCGAGTCTTAAGTGCCCCCGTCAAGTCAAGGGAAATTGTTAGTAGTTGCACTTGAGGTAAGCCTCTGTGCTGTCGCCCCTCCCAAGTGGGAGGGGTAAGTCTGGTTAGGGATCTTGACACCGGTTATGACCTTGCCGTTGGCCCTTAAACGTTAGGATGTACAATTTCAGTGTTTCTAGAGAATGTTTTGTAGGATGCTAGTTCGGCTAGGAGAACCTCTGTATTAGAGAATATGTTAAGGTTAGCCAAACATCGCAATGTGATAATGAAATTGTACATAACATGAAACGTTTAATGTTTTAATTTTTGTTTTAATAAATACGGCCGGGAGGGTCACTCCCTCCCACATCCAAAAACTTTAAGAACTGTTTCCGGTTTCCCTCCTTTTGGGGATTGTGTTGAGAGGGGGTGGCGGGTATCTCAGCCATATGGTTTTTTCAGTGAATTTCATAGGTTTTTTAAATGCTAATTCCTAACTATAACTGGTGTGAAACCTATGGTTTTTTCAGTGAATTTCATAGGTTTTTTAAATGCTAATTCCTTTGTATATCGAGTTTCTAACTTTTTTTTTTTTTACAATTTGCTGTTTTTTTTTAAGTATTCATTTTTTTTATATAATTTTTTTCTTTTGCGCTCTGGGTGCGCGCTCCGGGAAGCTTTCAGCTAAGCTCTCCGGTAAGCTTTTCCGAGAGCTCATCTGAAAGCGCACCCAAAGCGCAACTGTCGTTCGTGAAAAAAAATATGAATGAAAAGTTAATAATAATGCAAAACATTTCGTACCATACAAATAAAATTTGTTTTTTTTAATAAGGAAAATGATTATGCATTTCTATAAAAGATTGATGACGTCACTTCGGCGCGCAACGTAAGTGCCCTCGGAAGCGCCTACGTGCGCGGCGCATAAACGCACGCAAAAGCGCCTACGATCGCGCCACGTTTGCGCCCCGGAAGCGCCTACGATCGCGCTGCGTAAACGCACCGGAAGTGCTCCGGAGCGCGCAGCGTAAACGCGTCGGGTCATGTGACCCTAAAATAACACTTTTCATTGGTTGCTAACAGTTTTTTTTTACAATGAATGAAATCCCCACCCATTTCCTTCACTTCTTCTTTCACTTTTGTGACTGAAAGACCTGCCTTTTTTGCTGCTCCATATTCCTGGATTCATCATGGCTGCCAGACCATCCAGCAGTGAAGATGACTCCAATGATTTCATTGATGAAGAGCCTCCTCAGCCGAAGGTCAAAGAACATTTCATCTGGAAATTTTTTAAGTTTCCAGCAGACCAGAAGAAGGTGAATGCACCAAAAGTAGAGTGCAGGATCTGCAAACAGGTCCTGTCACGGGGTAACCCCCCAAAAAAATACTCTTTTGGCAACTTCGCCATGATTCGCCATGTGGAGAGGAGGCACCCCCAGAATTTTGCCCGGGAAAGTGTCAGGGCTCTGGCACAAGAGGTTCCCAGAGATGGGGCCTCTACATCAACAGGAGGAGCAACTTCTTCTGGTAGCAAACATTCAACCTGCATTTAACCATGGGGTCGTCAGATGCAGATACTGCAATCAACTCCTCACCTATGGGGAGCAAAGTGTCCTGCTCATGGTTCGGGCATTGGAGAACCATCACTGCCCTTCCCACCCCTAATTTTTTTTTTTTCTTTTTGCTCCTGTTGAGCAGTTTCTATTCCCTGTTTTTGTTCCTGTTCAGTTAAAAGAAGAAAACCAAAAGTTCTTTTCAGAACTACCTCCAATTCTCATCAAAGAGCTATAATCTTAAAAAATGAAGAGTAAGTGAAATATAGTGCATTGATAATTGAAAGGAGAATGAGTAAGAAAGAACAGAAAGGTATGAGAGGTAAAAGGAAGTGAAGTAGGAGGAATGAAAGAAGGTGAGTGTTAGAAAAGAAAGTTATGACACAGTGAATAAACTGGAGGCCTCATTTCTGAAAAGTGACGCATCGCTACGTGAAAACAGCGATGAGTCACTTTTCTGGACGCACTCCTTATGACATTCCAGATATGTCATATTTAATATATGACTAATCAATTCGCAAGGAGTTACAGATATGTCAGTATTTCTGACATATCTGTAAACACAAAAGTAACGCATTGCAGGAGGGCGTCACAAAAGTGACGCAACTCCAGTAATGTGTCCTTTCACATGGAAAAAGCACCATGTGAAAGGTTTGCTGTGAAGCAGGCGCAAGATTTTGGCGCAACAGCATCCTAAAAGTGACGCACTGCGTCATTATTACCAAGCTTTTTGCAAGGAACACCCCCTCTGCATGCATTATACCTGACACTATTTTTTAAAAAGTGACGCATCTAGGTACATGGGTCACTTTTTAAAACTCTGCGCCATATTGTATCTGCATCAGGTATAATGTATGCAGAGGGGGCAATCCCTCGCAAAAAGCTTGGTAATAACGATGTACTGAAATCTATGAGATTTCTCTGCGTCACTTTTAGGATGCTGTTGCGTCAAAATCTTGCGCCGGCCTCGCATCACTTTTATGTTTACAGATATGTCAGAAATACTGACATATCTGTAACTCCTTGCAACATGATTCGTCATACATTAAATATGACACATCTGGAATGTCATAAGGACTGTGGACAGAAAAGTGACGCATCACACCAGCAGTGTAATAAAATGTGCCTCGTTGCACTATATTTAAAGGATGCAACAGCATCCTAAAAGTGACGCAGTGAAATCTCAAACATTTCACTGCGTCGCTATTACAAAGCTTTTAGTGGGGGAACACCCCCTCTGCATGCATTATACCTCACGCAGATATAATGTGGCGCTTGATTTTAAAAAGTGACCCATCTACCTAGATACATCACTTTTTAAATATAACGCAACGAGGCACATTTTTTTACACCACTGGTGCGATGCGTCACTTTTCTGTGCGCACTCCTTATGACATTCCAAGTAACGCATTGCTGGAGTGCGTCACAAAAGTGACGCAACTCCAGTAATGTGTCCTTTCAAATGGGGAAAGCAGCATGTGAAAGGTCTTGCCTCAGTCTAACACCTGCTGTAAAGCAGGCACAAGATTTTGACGCAACAGCATCCTAAAACTGACGCAGTGAAATCTCAAAGATTTCACTGCGTCGCTATTACAAAGCTTTTTGCGGGAGAACACCCCCTCTGCATGCATTATACCTGACGCTATTTTTAAAAAGTGACGCATCTAGGTACATGGGTCACTTTTTAAAACTCTGCGCCACATTATATCTGCGTCAGGTATAATGTATGCAAAGGGGGCATTCCCCCGCACAAAGCTTGGTAATAACGACGTACTGAAATCTATAAGATTTCTCTGCGTCACTTTTAGGATGCTGTTGCGTCAAAATCTTGCACCTGCCTCGCATCACTTTTATGTTTACAGATATGTCAGAAATACTGACGTATCTGTAACTCCTTGCAACATGATTCGTCATACATTAAATATGACACATCTGGAATGTCATAAGGAGTGCGCACAGAAAAGTGACGCATAACACCAGCAGTGTAATAAAATGTACCTCGTTGCACTATATTTAAAAAGTGACGCATCTAGATAGATGCGTCACTTTTTAAATATTGCATAACAATGCGCATTTTTTTACACCGCTGGTGCGTCACAAAAATTGACGCACAGGAGGCGCAAAACTAACAGCGCAAGGCCTTCATAAATATGGTCCTGAATTTTCCCCGTGCTTCGCCGGTGCGCGTACCATGCGCTTCCCCCGCGCAAAACGAAAAAAAATTTTTAATGCCCTGCAGGACCCTATTTTAGTCCCTACATAAACCTAGGGGGTCAGAGGGGGTCTACTCTTCCCCCTTATGGTCATTTGCCCCTTTTTTTTTCAAACCCCTTGTGTCTCGATTTTACCGAGACACAAGATGGCGGCCGCTCCAGACTGTTTAGAATGTTTACAGACACCCAAGAGCCAATCAGCTTTCTGCGCGCAAGTCGCGTGTCGCGCCGGGAGCGCACTCAAGTGCGCGCACCGGAGAGCGCCTATAGATATATATATTTTTTTGAACCTTAATTACTCAAAATCCACTGGAGCACATATCTTGAGACATAGCAAAGGCACATCGGGCTACCAGTCCCTACAATTTTGCCAAGTTTGGTGTAAATCCATTCAGCCGTTCGGGCTAAAACTGAAATTGACCGCTCTATGGAAATTAACATGGGGAAAATGCGTTTTGGGACCCCCCTTTTATCTCGGCCCCCGCATGACGTATCCCCCCCAAACTTTCAGGGAAGGACCGGAGCCCCACGAGGCCATTTTCAGGAAATTTTCAGGCAGATTCGTCAACCGGTGCCAAAGTTATTCCAAATAGAATTTTGAGATTTAACATTGAAAAAAATCCTAACTATAACTACCTACTGGCGACCGCCAGTAGGTAATATATATATATATATATATATATATATATATATATATATATATATATATATATATATATATATATATATATATATATTTATATATACATATATA
Source organism: Lissotriton vulgaris (assembly GCF_964263255.1). Lineage (NCBI taxonomy): Eukaryota > Metazoa > Chordata > Amphibia > Caudata > Salamandridae > Lissotriton > Lissotriton vulgaris. Next base: position 58,083 of record NW_028254621.1, read on the forward strand.
TGTATATATATATATTACCTACTGGCGATAGCCAGTAGGTATATATAGTTAGGATTTTTTCTCTATGGAACTTTTGAAAATTCTATGCCTAATAACTTTGGCGTTTGTGGACGGAATTGGCTGAAATTTTCAGGAAAATGGCACATTTTGTTTCTGAGCAGCTCCTGGAAATTTGGGGGGGGGTTCGTCAAGGGGGGGCCGAGAAAAAAGGGGGGTCCCAAAACGCGTTTTTCCCATGTTAATTTCCATAGGGCGGTTGGACTCACTTTTAGCCCGAACGGCTGAATGGATTTCCACGAAACTTGGCAAAATTGTAGGGACTGTTAGCCCGATGTGCCTTTGCTAGGTCTCAATATATGTGCTTCAGTGGATTTTGAGAAATTAACGTTTAAATAAAGATATATATCTGTAACAGCGCTCCGGGCAGCGATCCGGTCCGCTTACTTTTCGCTTATCGGAACTTTGCGCGCAGAAAGCTGATTGGCTCTCCGGTGTCTGTCAACATTCTAAACAGTCCGGAGCGGCCGCCATCTTGTCTCTCGGTAGGATCGAGAGAGAAGAAGAGGTGAAAAACGAAAGGGGAATTTAATGAAAGGGGGCAAGGTATCCCCCTCTTGACCCCCTAGGAATGTTGTTGGGGTTATTAAAGGGTCCCGTGGGGAAAATAAAAAAAAAATGATTTTTCACGGTAGAAGCGCTTCACGGGCCGCGAACTGGGCCGCAAACTGGTAGCGGCCGCCATCTTGTCTCTCGGTAGGATCGAGAGAGAAGAAAAGGTGAAAAACTAAGGGGGAATTTAATGAAAGGGGGCAAGGTATCCCCCTTTTGACCCCCTAGGAATGTTGTTGGGGTTATTAAAGGGTCCCGTGGGGAAAATAAAAAAAAAAATGATTTTTCACGGTAGAAGCGCTTCACGGGCCGCGAACTGGGCCGCAAACTGGTAGCGAAACGGGAATTCGCCATTTTGTGCTTCGTTTTAATTGTTTAGAGACAAAAATTATCGCCGCACATCGGCCACAATGCATGAATATCGCTGAAAAGTCAGCGATATTCATACATTATCCAGCAAATGCTCTTAGCCATGTTATCCACCTTCCATTGGATAACATGGCTAAAAACTGCTCTGTGCGTGAGCTTTTTTGTGTTTCAAAATTTAATAACATTTCTAACATTTAACTAGTTTATGAATTACATATAAAAATGATTAAAGACTCAAACAATTTTTTAATATTACATACAATTTTATTTTTCGGATTGTTTTTCAAAATTTAATACAACGTCTAGCATTTCACTGTCTGATATGTGTTATTGTTCAGTGAACATAAGTTCCAACATTTGACCGTCATCATAATGATGTAAATGATCCACAGATTCTACACATTGAACTAATTCATGGTCCCGTGATTCATCCATGAAATCTGAGTCATCATTGTCCTCAATAACTTTTTCTGTGTTGTTCTCCAGAACAATTTCGAAGGAAACATTCTGCTCACCTTCCATTTTATTGCTGTAATTTGCATAAAAAATAAATATATCAGTAGAGATAGGGCACTGTTGGGTTTAAGTTCAGACAGGCACTTGTGAGTTTATAACAGAGAAGTAATCTATGGGCACTGTATGGTTTCAGGCGTGAAGTAGTACTATTAAAAAGTGCCTGTGAAGAAGCCTAAGTAAATTCATAATTATACCACAGAAACCTAAATCAGTCCATAATTATAATAAAGAAGCCTTTCTCAATGTCTAACTCTTACAGAGGGATAGTATATAACTATCTGAAAAAGTTTACCATATTTACTTATAGTGCACAATATACTTCAGTTTTAAAAATAACAACTTACCTTTAGAAACAAGTTGATGTTATTAGTGATATTCTAAATGATATATACAACAACAAGTAGTAGTCAAAATGGCTGTGTTTCCTTCTCTTCCTTTATATATATTCAGGTATATAACCAATCAAATGTCAGGTAATAAAAGTAGAAAATGAAAGTAACATTTTCATTGGTTGTCAATTCCAACACTTCAGATGTGTTTTGTGAAGTAATTTACCTCACGGTACTTGGAGAGGTCTACAGGCTAAATGGCTAAATGAAATTTCAATGAAATTTGTGAGAATGGAAGGGATTGTTATGTAGTATGAGCTAATCTATATTTGGTGAGAGTGTCTCTAGTCGTTTTTCTGTAAATGACTTTCCCACCTTTTTTTTGGACCGCTTTCCGGGAAGCGGCCCGGTTAGCGAACCTTAAGCGTCACGGGAGTCCACCATTTTGTGTTTCGGTCGCATTAAGATACAAGATGGAGGGCAAATAATGTTTAGAATGGGTAGAAGGGGTCATGGTAGACTTATCTTGACCCTCTAGGTTTTCTGAGGGTGGCTGAGGAGGCTTACATGTGCGGAAAAAAACATTTTTTTTTTAAAAAATTCCGCGAGGTTAGCTTTCGGTTCGCGAACCGGGTAGCGCTCTTTGAGCGTATTTTGTGGAAAATTAATGAAAAAAATTAGAAAAAAATAATAATTGTGAGTGATCAGATGAAGGGTAGCTCTGAGAAGAGCTTTTGGGTTTATGGTACATTTAGGTACTTATAAGTAGGTACCAATGCACAGTCTTAAATTCAGAATGAAAATTCTGTTGCCCTCATCTGAGAAGTGAACTCCATCTCCTCTGTAGATATCTTGCATGTAGTAACGCAAGTTATTGTTGTACAGAGAGCCCATTCCATGGTCTCTCATGAAAGCTGAAACAGATTTGTTTACATGCTTCCTCGCTTTCTCAATTTGTGGACAAAATTGGTTGGACCACTTCCATTTCTGTCTTTGGCATATATTGGAATATACCAAGGCAGTTTGAGGAAAAAGTGCCATTAATTGCTAAAAGGTGTCCTTTAAAAGCATTTCCAGACCTACCCCTGTCAAAGTGCCCAAATCATTACCTCCACAGTGCACAATTAACAGGTCAGGTTTTGGCAAATGCATAAAGGTTTTCACCAATGGTATCAATTGGTGACATTTTAATCCTCTTTGGCCCAACCACTTAATTTCCACATCTTGTAAATTGAGGTTAGGTAAATTTCTGTTCTCAGCATACCTTTGAGCCCAGTGGATGTAACTATGTCCAACAATCCAGACGTTAAACATGGTGGGAGAAGGTTGTTCTGCAGTCAGATGAAGTGTGGTAATGAAAGGGCAGTTGAAACAGTAGGAGTTTCTAAAGAAAAAAAACTGTGGATTTACAATGCTAATGAATCATTAGCAGTGATTGGTGCATTTCCATTTCTGAAAACAGAAAGTTAGGGTGCATGGATGTGTTCTTTGAAACATGTAATTTGAATGGTCAAGGAAGAAACATTTAATGAAAGATTGCACTGGATACGCAGGTGCACTGAGAGTTCAGAGTTCAATTGAAACATTGTTGTGTGAACTTGCAAACATGAGAGGTCTTCCAGGAGGTGGTTGCTATGGAAACAAGGCAGACAGGGCAGAGGGGGGAAGGGTTTTGATTTGAAAAAAGTGAGGGAAGAGGTATGATTGGCTACTATGAGAGATATGTGAAAGGAATATCTGTATTTCTGTGCTTTCAATAGCTGCAGCCTTTGGAGTGCATCCTTTTTCTTCTGCTGAAGACAATTTGGTGTATTTCTTTGACTGTTTTCAAAACTCAAAATATTTGCTAAGGTGAGAAAAGATTTATTTAATTTAGATAGAGAATAGTATGATTTAAGGAGAAAATGATGAAGAAAGCTGTGTTTTTAAAATGTGGTTTTGTCTCTAGTGATATAGTAATAGCATTAGTTTCATAGGTTGTTTGGGGTCATATTTAGAAGGCATTTTAGTGTCTTTGATATAATTTTTCCCTTTTTAAATGGAAAGCGTTCCTCATGGGGCCCTGAGCAGTTCTTAGCCATGTTATTTAATAGGAAGTGGATAACATGGCTAAGAGCATTTGCTGGAAAATGCATGAATATCGCTGACTTTTCTGTGATGTTATGTTTACCTTTTTAAATGGAAAGTGTTCCTCTTGGGGCAAGTGTCTTGTAAATACGCTCCCACTTGCGCTTGGCAAATTTAGATTTTGATTATGGGAGTTACCTAGCCATGTTAATAGTGTCCCAAAAATGGTGCTAGGGCATTCCAGAAAACACTTTCATGTGTCTCAAGGACATTTTTAGTCATTTCTTTATGAATGCAGGTATACAATTGATTTATATGCTGTGTTTAAAAACGAATTTTGAAATCAAATACATTTCAGGATATGCACTGTTAGAGCTTCATAGGTTGTTTGGGGTCATATTTAGAAGGCATTTTAGTGTTTTTGATGTTATTTTTCCCTTTGTAAATGGAAAGCGTTCCTCATGGGGCCCTGAGCAGTTCTTAGCTATGTTATTTAATAGGAAGTGGATAACATGGCTAAGAGCATTTGCTGGAAAATGCATGAATATCGCTGATTTTTCTGCGATATTCATGCATTGCGGCCGTTTATTTTCACATTTGCAAGCACTTCTTAGCCATGTTATCCAATGGGAGGTGGATAACATGGCTATGAGCATTTGCTTCAAAGGTTGTTTGGGGTTATACACCATTTTTGGGAAATTATTAACATGCCTATCTAACTCCCATAATCAAAATCTAAATTTGCCAACCGCAGGTGGGTGCGTATTTACAATAAATTTGCACCATGAAGAACGTAAAATAGCATACTAGACACTCAAATGCTATGTTAAATAATTAGTACGGCATTAAGTTTTAGATGACTGTTATTTATTTACTGTTTGGTAATAGTGGTTAATAACATTTTATATTATATTTTTCCACAGATTCAACTGCAGATTCTTTCATAGTTTGTAAAATGCCTTCGAAAAGTAGAGTAAGAAAGGCTAGAAAACGTCAAAGACAGCAGGATGATGTTTTATTGCAGCAGTCCTCTTCCCCAAATACTTGTCAAAACACCAAGAAAGGTCCGGGTAAGAGCACGAAATCATTCTTAAGAAATATTTGTAGTAAAAAAAGTTTTGCTCAAAAAAATGTTTCAGTTCACAAAAAGAAAAGTAATTTAAATGGAAAGGAGAGACCCATCACAAATGTTACTGGTAGAGGAAGAGATAACTCTGTGCATGATAGTAGAAGGAAACAACAGTTTAGGGACATTCGAAATCGAATGTTCCGTAATAGGATATTAGTTAATTTATTGAAAAATATTAAAAAGAAAGGCCAGCAGAAAGCGGCATTTTATAAGAAGAAGAAAAATGTAGAGAAAATTATTGATCATGCTTTTGAAATTAAGCGAAAGTTGTTTATTTTGGTAATCAATAGAATTAGGAAACTAAGCAAGGTAATTTCTGATTTCAAAACAAAAAGTAGATGGAAGAGAGTAGTAAATCGTACTAACTTTTGTGAAGTTTTTTCCGGAGAATGGATGCATAGTTCAAGTTGTGAGGCATTTTTTAATGAGGAGACTTATTTTCAGGATAATGATTTGGTGCATGCAGTTGACATCAGTGGTCGAGCTTATGAAGTGAAGGATGGTTGTCCAGTTGAAAAAGAACAACTTGTGACAACAGAGACAGAAGAGGCGCTAAGTGATGAGGTTTTAGGAAGACGTCCTAAGGGTCCTGTGTACATTTGGAAGTGTAGTTCTATTTGCAGTGTGCGACAGGTTTCCATCAATTTTCTTTGTGATTTTATATGGACATTTAATAAGAAAAGTTTGAAGCAGAAAATGAAGTTGTTGCAAGATTTAGATCCTTGCAGAGTGAGACAAATGACAGGTTTGCGTGGTCATTCACTGGCTTGTCTTTCTAGGAGAGTATGCCAGAGTGTTTTTCATCATTTCAGGATGCTAGCAGTGCATCATAATAAAGTGAGAAAATTAGTGAGAATGTTGTATTATGCTAAGAGTCCAGCAATTATGCTTAAACAATTATGTGCTGCTCTTTTGCATGGTTCTGAAATAGATGTGAAGAATATTTGTGAAGAAATTGAGTTTTGTTACTTTGGTAGTAAAGATGAGAATGTTCAAATTGACCCAGAAGTAGAGGGTAATGTGGAAGATAATGTACAGGTTTCCAGTACAGATAATTTTCAGAAGGAAATTGCCACGTTTCAGATGAAATCAAGTGAGAGGCCTAATTTCACTTGTGTATGTTGTCGACGCACTTATTATAAGAATCAGACTAAGGTAGTGGATTTATATGCAAAAAGTGAAAGGGAAAATAATAGTGAATGGAAGGATTTTGCCACATACTTGATGGTAGAAAATTATTTTGATTTGGGATCGGATCAACGTGTGTGTACTTATTGTTGTAATAAATTAAACCAAAACCAGATGCCTGCTAGGGCAGTTCATAATAATCTGGAATTGGTTGAGATTCCTTCTGAATTGAAGGATTTAAATACTTATGAATCTATTTTGATTCAAAGTATCCATCCCTTTCAGGCTATTGTAAGAATGGAGCCAAAGACAGGGAAGTTGCCTCCAGCAGATTTACAGAGAGGATTAAAGGGAAGAGTTGTTTATTTGCCTCTAGATTTGAACAAAAACATTAACACAATTGGAATAGAAGAAGTGGAAGAGGAACCTCTGGTTATCTTGGTTAATGGGGTTCCGACAAAGAATAAGAAAATATGGCAAGATTTAGTGGATGTTAGGAAAGTCAAAAAGGCAACAGTGTATTTGAAGAAAAATAATAAGTACTATAAGAATGTATATGTTGCAGAAGAGGAAGTAAGTGATGAAGAGGATAGCGATTTGTGTGCTGGCCAAATTGAGAAAGTAGAGGCCTCTAAAAGTGAAGAAATATATGAACATTATAGTGTTCATCCTTTGCATTCCAAGGAAGTCATGGGGAATGCTATTGAGTTGTTTCAAATGAAACAAGCCAAAGGGAGTCCCATTAGTGTTTGGGAGGAAAGTTTGGAAGCTCGGTGTTTCCCACAGCTATTTCCCACAGGTCAAGGAGGAAGATATGATGAGCGACCTCATCTAATTCCTGCGTCTGAATACCAGACTTTACGATTGTATGCAGCAGATCCTAGGTTTCGGCAATGCATTCCCTATTTGTTTCATCTCCTGTTTGAAAGCGATCTGTCTGGACTGTCATATGCAGTGAACCACATCTTAAAAAGTGGTATACAGATGCGAAACATCTCGGCAAGTGACTTTATGCATAAAGTCAATGTCCAAGACAGTATTTTGGATTCTCACTTAATTAATCTCATGGCGTGTCAGCGTGGTACTAATGAGTACTGGTACCATCGTCATGGTGATTTAAAATGTATGCTGAGGAACTTAGGAACTCCAACATGGTTCCTCACTCTGAGCTGTGCCGAGTATGGCTGGGAAGACTTACTTGAATTTCTACGAGAGGCAAATGGAAATATTGAAAACATTGAATTCAAGACACCTGGAGAACTGTGTTCTTTGGATCCAGTGAATGTATGCAGGTACTTCAATCATAGATTTGAAGCTATGATGTCTTTCATCACAAATAAAAAGAATCCACCTCTTGGAGAGGTGTTGGATTTCTTCTGGAGAAAGGAGTACCAAGCAAGAGGTGCCCCTCATATACATATGTTGTTGTGGATCAAGGATGCACCTAAATTTGGAACAGATCCGGATGACTTAGTGATGAATTTCATCGAACAGTATTCTACGTGTGCTGTTCCAAACGCAACGGAGAAGAAAAGTCTAAGAGAACAAGTTCTACGTTTCCAAAGCCATCGTTGTGGAAAGTACTGTCGTCGTAAATTCAGAAACAAGGACAAGTTCTACACCAAATGTCGTTTCAACTTTCCACGACCGGTGATTTCTAAAGGAAGAGTGAACAGTTTGATGTCTTCGCTGCAACATAATGTGACGAGGAAATCACCCAAGAATACATACAATTTGAAAAGGAACGAAGAGTCCAAGTACATCAATGACTACAACCCAGTGATTTTGTCCATGTGGAATGCTAACATGGATATACAGTTTGTGGCTGACAACTGTATGGCTGTGGCTCGGTATGTGACATCTTACATCACCAAAAAAGAAAAGACCGAACTGAAGGATATGTGGGAGGATATTTCTCATGAAAAGAGCCTCAGCAAGAAGTTGTACAGTTTCAGTCTGAAGATGTTGTCGCATCGAGAAATCGGAGCTTACGAATGTTCTGACCGGTTGTCTTCAGCAAGTCTCTATGCCAAATCCAGGAGTCTAGTTTGGGCGAGTCTTGGTCTTGCTGCAACGCGAAATCGAGTTCTAAAACCTGTCCGGGAAATTGAGTATTTGGCAGAAAAGGAACCAAACAGTACCGACATTTTGAAGACCAACATGTTGGATACATATTATCCAAATCGAAGCAGTCACCTTGAGAATGTTTGTCTATATGAGGTTCTCCAAAATTATATATTCAAGAGGAACATCAAAGAAGATATTGAGAAAGGAGTGTATGCTGTAATTGGAAGTGAGGGATGCCTGGTCAAGCAAAGAAAATGCCAATTAGTAAACCATCGAAAATTGAGTGGTGAATCTCCAGAAAAAAAGGAGTTTTTTTATTTAGCACTTTTGCAACTTTTCAAGCCTTGGCGTGCAGAAGAGGAACTGCTTGGAGATTTCCTCTGTTACGAAGACTCTTTCAATGCAGCCAAGGAGTCCATAGAATGTCCTGCTTTTTCTAAATATCAAGAAATGCTAACTTTGGAAATTGAGCAGGAAGCAACGATTGCAGCCGAGATTGCCAGAGACAGTTCTCAGGACAGTCAGAGTTCTGTTTCATTGAGTCAAGATCCACTTGGAGGACCTATTATCGAAAATGAAGCTGCCACTGCTATGAATGAAGTGGAAAGAGCCATGGCACATGCTCAGGAGGATTCAGTTAACTTAGAAGACTTGGAAAAACAACTCAACGTTGAGCAGAGGAAAATATATGATGAAGTTACCACGGAAATTGAGCACGGATTAAGTCATGAGAAGAACAAGTGCTCATGTACATCGTTGAAGCCTGTCCGACTGTACGTGAGTGGAGAAGCGGGAACTGGAAAAAGTTTCCTCATTAAAGCAATCTCTTGTTATTTGAAGGAAAGGACTGAGTCATCGCTGTCTTGTGTTGTCACCGCTCCTACTGGACTGGCAGCACATAACATTAAAGGTATTACTTTGCATCGTCTACTGATGCTGCCGGTGGAGCATGACAACAAATTACAATACAACAAGTTATCTGGAGATACTTGCTGTGAAGTTTCAAGAGTCTTGAGGAAAATGAAACTACTTATCATTGACGAAGTAAGCATGGTTTCCAATGTCATGCTTGCCTTTGTGCATTTGAGAATGCAAGAAGTACTTAAAACTGAATATGATGTGTTATTTGGTGGGAAACACATCATTGTTTTCGGAGATCTTCTGCAGCTGACACCAGTAAAAGGTCAACCTGTGTTCAAAATACTCACGCATGAAGATACCAGGAAGTGCCTAGGGAGCATTGGCAACGTCAATATATGGTTAAACTTCAATTATGCAGAACTGCATCAAAATATGCGTCAGGCAAAGGATGAAGATTACAAGAATATTCTACAAGATATTAGAATTGGAAAAGTGACTGAGCATGGGAAAGAAGCTTTAAATGCACGATTACTGTCAAATTTATATCCCAAACAAGAGATTGTGCCTGAGAATATTTTTCAGAAAATTACTGAGAAGAAATCCGGGATATGTCTCATGCCAACTCTTGCAGAATGTGCCATCTTCAACAACAAAATGTTGAATTTAGAAAAGCAAGAGATTGTGAAACTTGAAGCTATCGACAAATTAGAGCATATGGGATCAACAATTATTTTGTCAGACAATTTGAAGTCAAAATTGGATTCATTAGAGAAGACTATATCTAAAACAGCGGGTTTTGAAAAGACTTTGAATGTGTGTTTAAATTGCCGAATTATTTTGAGAAGGAATTTACATGTAGAAAGAGGTCTGGTAAATGGATCAATGGGTAATGTTGTTAATTTTGAGAAATACAGAAATAGAGATGGAATAGAATTTTTAAGAATTAAATTTGATGGCATTGAGGAAGTACAGCAAATTGGTCGTTGTTCTGCTAGGTTTTTGCTTGTTAAAGATTTATATGTTCGCCGTAAACAGTTTCCTGTTTGCTTGGCATATGCGGTGACAATCCATAAATCGCAAGGTTTAAGTGTAGACTGTGCATTGGTGAATATTGGCAGTTCTGTGTTCAAGGAGGGTATGGCATATGTGGCATTGTCACGAGTTAGAACTTTATCGGGATTGTACTTGATTGACTGTGATGTCACAAACATTTGTGCGGATCTAGATTGTGTTAAGGAATACAATAGGTTAAGAAGAGAGTATGCGCCACATTTGCCTCAATATCCTTTGTTTGAGAAACGTGTGGTAGGCCGCAAACGTAGAAATAGCAGTAATAGTAGGGAGGTTGTTGCAAAAAGACTAAAAGTCAATGAACCGAAAATTGTTAGCAGAAAGAAAGTGGATTCTGTTGAAGATGTTGTCGGTTTTCAATTTGAAAACAGTTCTGGTGTCAACTGCTATGCAAATGTAGTGGTTAATGTTCTCTTTTCACTAGAGAGTTTAAAAGAACAGATTCTGTTGAATTCTGAACAAATTTTATGCTGTTTGTTGAATTCTGTTTTCGAGAAATGTAGCACTGATCGAACAAAAGTAGAAAGTGTGTCTGAAGTTCGTTATCTGTTAGATGAATGTTCAGGTCAAACAGACTTCTCTGAAAATAATCAGCAAGATTGTCAGGAGTTTTTAATGTATATGCTTGATATATTGCAAGTTGAGGGTGTAGATGTAGATCACCTGTTTGGGCTTTCTTATCAATGGCAGCATGACTGCGAGAATTGTATGGTATCAAGTACTACTAGTGTAGACTCAGAAAGATTTATATATTTGACTTTGCCAGACAGTAAATCAGTCTCCTTTAATAAGCTAGTAAATGCAGCGGATCACAACATGGAGTGTAGCCAATGTAAATCTGAAATGATGTCAACATTACTTATACGTAGTTTTGGACAGTATGTCATTTTAATGATCCAACGATGTAGGCCTGATGGATCAAAATTGTCAACTTTAATAAAACATTTTGTGGCTTCTCAGCTTTCAATATCAGGAAGGACTTTTGTAACTGTAGCAATTATCTATCACGATGGTCCTTCAACAACTTCAGGACATTATACAGCTTATTTAAAGTCCCGAAACGGCTGGTCATTCTGCAATGATTCCGTTGTAAGTTTCAAAAAAAAATTGCCGTTTGACCTTAAAAATTCTTACCTGGTGTTTTTAAAACCAAAATTTTAAAGAAAGAATCTCGAGATTTCCTGTGAAGAATTGGAAAAGGTTCATCAAGTTGAGGGAATGTAAGTCTGCAATGCTGTCTAGATAATTGGTCCAAAACTTTTAATTATAATGTTATTTTGTAAAATCCGACTATATAAACCTGATGCAAGTAAGTCTGCTTCATAGTAAGCAGTATCAGTGTCATAGGAAAAGGAGAACATGAGTGACAAAGAAGAGTAAGATATTAGTAGTCCAGGATTGTGAAAATAATCTCAAATGTTTTCTTTTTGCAAGTTGCGAAAATAGAAAATGTCGGGATTTGATTGGAAGAATTACAAGACTTGCGAATCGCGGCAACATGATTTGGCCTAGTGGAAACATGTGATAGAATGAGAGAAGTCTTTTTTTCTATGTAACATATTTTTCGTATCGATGGAGGTTTTCTTTCAGAAAGTGGCGGGCTGAAAATATTAATAGCACAACAGAGTGGATGCTGTTCATAGGAGATCCTTCGACGTCATTAAAAGTAAGTTAATTTTAAGGAGTTTTGAAATCAGATTTCTTAGGTTGTATGGGTTTTTTAAACACAGTCATTTTGATTGTGTTTTTTTTTCCCCGCTTTTACATGATGAATATCTTCAAGTCACTGATTTAAGTGAAATTTGATACATTCTGAGAACAGCAAAAATAAACCATTTAACATGTATAATTAATGTTCTTCTGTTTGTACTTATGATATACATTTAGAAATGTGAGGTAGATATGGAAAAACTGAGTCTTTTGTAAGTGTCAATTTTAATGCTTATAGTGCTGTATTTCCGGGTACTGTTTTTTTTAAAAGGAATAGGCCTCACCTCAAAGAAAGCTCTTCAAAGCAGACATCTTATTTGCATCCTGAAAGTATCATTTAAAATATTAGAGACAATTTTATGATGGCTTTACATCTTCAACATCAAGATACAGTTTTTTGTAAAATATATATATTTAGGATTGTGTAAGGGACGTAGAGAAGCAGAGACTTCTGTAAATGTCAAAGTTGTTGATAAACTGTTTGTTCTTGAACCTTTTCCCTTGTCTTTTCTAATTTTTAAGTACATGTTTTAATATTTTTGGAAATGTTTGTTCTCTGTTTTACAGATTGAAAGTATGAAAAAATATTTTAAAAAGGTAACAAGAATTATAAGGTAAATGTTTTCTACTCTTTTTACCCGCAATGCACTGCTGATGATGTCACTGACACTATCTCTCATTTACTCTCTATAGCTGTCTTTCTTTTTACATTATTCTCTGTTTACTTCCCTTATACTAACTCTTCTTTTTTTTTTAAAAATATTTTTTTAGTTCGCTTAAAGTTCGCGAACCGGTCAGCGAACTTGAAGCGAACCAAAAGAAATAGAGCTTGCCAGAGTGATAAACATTCTAGCAATTTTATTTGAAAGGGGAGGTAGTTCTGAAAAGAACTTTTTTGTTTTTGTTTTTGTTGTTTTATATATTTTTTTTTTTTTCTGAAAATTTTTTGATTTTTTTGTATTTTTAGAACAGTTTTATGTTTTTTTGTGTTTTTTATGGAGGGGAAACAACAAAAAAACAGGCATTGAAAACGGCTCAACAGGAGCAAAAAAAAAATTACTTCTTGGGTGCATTAGGGCACTTATGGTTTTCGAACACCATATTAATCAAATTGATGCTCATGTTCCCATACGACAACATTGCACCGCAATATATACAAGTAAACCTCATATGTTGGAAATTTGGTTGAATATTTGGCACAGTTTCCTGTGCCTCTCTTCCTGACAAAGACATTGATGAGGTAGATCTGGCCACAGGAGTTGTCGGGGGATTGTCTTGTAGGTCCCTTAACTCAGCCCGGCTGTAGTTCAAGGGATGCCACCTGGTCATATGTCGATGCATAGTATAGTTGCCCATACTATATTTCTTCTCTGTGCCTCTTGACAATCTGTAATCACAGATGAGGCAGGTGACATATTTCGCATTCACCTTCTTCTCCCCTGGAGGGATGGAAAAAAACTGCCAGATGAAACTAGTTTTTCTCTTTGAAACACGGGGCAACTCTGGGATAAATTGTTGTTGATGTGGATCCTCTTCTTCTTCTTCCTCCTCTTCCTGCTCTCTGTTGGAGGTAAATAGACTTGGTGGTCCTCTCTTCTTATGAGGAGGTGGAGGTGGTGGTGGGGGTGTACCAGCTGCAGCAAGAATGGAAGCCATTGTTGAACTTCACGTAAATGGTCTTTCTCTCACCAAGATGAAAGTCAGAGTGAGGAAAGAAGGAGGGGTTTACATGATTTGGGAAAAGCAAAAGTTCTGAACCAATGAAAAGTGTTATTTTTAGGTCACATGACCTAGTATTACATCATTAGGAAACCAAAAGTGAAATGAACTAATGAAAAGTGTTATTATCGAGTCACATGACCTGCTGTCTTTACGTTTCGCGCTTTGCGCCACTATCCAATCCGCTTCCGGGTCCGCTAACTTGGCGCGTCGGATAACGTATTACGCGACAACGCAAAACGTCATGATAACGTAACAGTTACGCTTAAGGAACGATTACCGGCTCGCGCACCAAGTCGCGGCTTTGAATTCAGCTAACGGGAAGCTGACCAGTTCACGGACTAGGAGCGGAACAATTTTTTTTTTTTTTTAAAATGTATAAAAAACATGTACAATATATTTTATGATTTAAAGAAGAATACATTTTACAGATACAAATATTAGCTTTCAAAAAACCATTGAAATTCAATGAAAAAACCATAGGTTATACTCCATATATAGTTAGGAATTAGCATTTACAAAACCTTATTTTACTCGCATAAAACCATTGAAATTCCATATATAGTTAGATGCGCTAACTATATATCGCGCACCCGCAATCCACTGCTGATGATGTCACATATTACATCATTCATGACATGGTCAGTGACATCACTGATGACATCACTGATGACAACTCAAATGACATCACTGATGACATCTCTCATGACATCACTGATGACATCACTGATGACAACTCAAATGACATCACTGATGACATCTCAAATGACATCACTGATGACATCACTGATGACAACTCAAATGACATCACTGACAACATCACAGATGACATCATTCATGTGTTAATACGATGAACCTCTACAGACTCTGATATATCCTTAGATACACTCAGTGAAAACAGACACTCACAGATTGTCACTCATCCATGGAGTTACTCATACACCTAGACAGTCATGCAAAGAATCAATCACACCTCCAATTCCTCAACTATACAGTTATACACACCTTACTTATTGAAGCATATTCTAACACATATTTACTCTCTTATATAATCCCTAATAAAAGTTCACAATGATCCATACAGCCATTCACACATTCACTGGCTCTAATGCACAGTTATTTATATATGTTAACTCTCACATGTACTGTGTTTTACATATGTACTTACTTTGACATGTAGCACTGAGATATCCATTCACTCACCAATACACTCATGCACACAGTCAACCGCCCATACAGCTGTTTCCACATGCACTTTTGAAACCATACATCTAGTGAATCAACTGCTCACACATCTATGCACAGAGTCACACACCTCCCAGCCACTCACACATATACTCAGTCTCCCATACAAATACTTGAGCAAACAATCAATAACCCATATAGTTATTCATATAGCTACTGATCAACACATGCAGCAGTTTACAGAACAACAGATATAATGATGCACAAACTAATATAGTTTATTCACTAACCCATGCACTCAGTGAAACACATTTAATCACTCCCTCATACAATCAGTCATGCACCTACTAAATCCTTCATCCAGACACTTATACATCCACTCATTCTTCAATATGTAAGACATATTTTAACTTTACAGAAACATACAGTCACTGGATGTTGTCATCAGTGATGTCATTTGAGTTGTCATCAGTGATGTCATCAGTGATGTCACTGACCATGTCATGAATGATGTAATATGTGACATCATCAGCAGTGGATTGCGGGTGCGCGATATATAGTTAGCGCATCTAACTATATATGGAATTTCAATGGTTTTATGCGAGTAAAATAAGGTTTTGTAAATGCTAATTCCTAACTATATATGGAGTATAACCTATGGTTTTTTCATTGAATATATATATATATATATATATATATATATATATATATATATATATATATATATATATATATATATATATATATATATATATTCACTGAAAAATCATAGGTTATAAACCATATATAGTTAGGGAATAGCATTTTCAAAACCTTATTTTACTCGCATAAAACCATTGAAATTCCATATATAGTTAGATGCGCTAACTATATATCGCGCACCCGCAATCCACTGCTGATGATGTCACATATTACATCATTCATGACATGGTCAGTGACATCACTGATTACATCACTGATGACATCATCCAGTGACTATATGTTTCTGTAAAGTTAAAATATGTCTTACATATTGAAGAATGAGTGGATGTATAAGTGTCTGGATGAAGGATTTAGTAGGTGCATGACTGACTGTATGAGAGAGTGATTAAATGTGTCTCACTGAGAGCATGGGTTAGTGACTAAACTGTCCTAATTTGTGCATCATTATGTCTGTTGTTCTGTAAACTGCTGCATGTGTTGATCAGTAGCTATATGAGTAACTATATGGATTATTGATTGGTTGCCCAAGTATTTGTATGGGAGACTGAGTATGTGTGTGAGTGGCTAGGAGGTGTGTGACTCTGTGCATAGATGTGTGAACAGCTGATTCAATAGATGTATGGGTTCAAAACTGCATGTGGAAACAGCTGTATGGGTGGTTGACTGTGTGCATGAGTGTATTGGTGAGTGATTGGATATCTCAATGCTACATGTCAAAGTAAGTACATATGTAAAACACAGTACATGCGAGAGTTGATATATATAAATTACTGTGTTTAAGAGCCAGTGAATGTGTGAGTGGCTGCATGGATCATTGAAAACTTGTATCAGTGATTGTATAAGAGAGTAAATATGTGTTAGAATATGTTTTAATAAGTAAGATGTGTATAACTGTATAGTTGAGGAATTGGAGGTGTGATTGATTCTTTGCATGACTGTCTAGGTGTATGAGTAACTCTATGGATGAGTGACAATCTGTGAGTGTCTGTTTTCACTGAGTGTATCTAAGGATATATCAGAGTCTGTAGAGGTTCATCGTATTAACACATAAATGATGTCATCTGTGATGTTGTCAGTGATGTCATTTGAGTTGTGATCAGTGATGTCATCACTGATGTCATTTGAGATGTCATCAGTGATGTCATCAGTGATGTCACTGACCATGTCATGAATGATGTAATATGTGACATCATCAGCAGTGGATTGCGGGTGCGCGATATATAGTTAGCGCATCTAACTATATATGGAATTTCAATGGTTTTATGCGAGTAAAATAAGGTTTTGAAAATGCTATTCCCTAACTATATATGGTTTATAACCTATGGTTTTTTCAGTGAATGTTTAAGGTTTTGTAAATGCTAATTCCTAACTATATATTCTCTATAACCTATGGTTTTTTCATTGAATTTCAATGGTTTTTTGAAAGCTAATATCTGTAGCTGTAAAATGTATTCTTTTTTAAATCTTAAAATATATTTGACATGTTTTTAATAAATTTTTTTTAAAAATATTTTTTGTTCCGCTCCCAGTCCGCGAACCGGTAAACGTTCTTTTAGCGTAACTGTTACGTTAGAATGACGTTTTGCGTTGTCGCGTAATACGTCATCGGACGCGCCAAGTTAGCGGACCCGGAAGCGGACCGGAAAGCGGCGCAAAGAGCGAAACATAAACACAGCAGGTCATGTGACTCGGTAATAACACTTTTCATTGGTTCATTTCACTTTTGGTTTCCTAATGATGTAATACTAGTTCATGTGATCTGAAATTAACACTTTTCATTGGTTTAGAACTTTGGCTTTTCCCAAATGATGAAAACCCCTCCTTCTTTCCTCACTGTGACTTTCATCTTGGTGAGAGAAAGACCTTTTTACATTCCAGAGAAATGGCTTCTGTTGTTGCTTCTGGTAGTGTTCCCCCACCACCACCTCCACCTCCTCATGGAAAGAAAGGACCACCTACTCAACCAATCTTTCAAGAAGAGGAAGATCAGGAAGAGGAGGAAGAGCCTGAATATTTGCCAGAGGAGCCCAGGAGGTACAACAGGAAGGAAAATTTCATCTGGCAATTTTTTAAATTTCCACCAGGGCAAAAGAAAGTGAACGCTAGATATGTCTTTTGCCGTATCTGTGATGATCGTCTTTCAAGAGGGACGGACAAAAAATATAGTTATGGGAATTTTACTATGCACAGGCACATGAGCAGGTGGCACCCAAATAATTATAGTGCTGCTCAGCTTCGGGACGAACAACAGAATTCCCCAGCAATAGCCAGAAGATCGGTCGTGCCAGAAGTTTCGGGACCAGAAGCAAGGGAGTTGATCCCGAATATTCAAATGGACATGGGGGAAGTGAAACAAGTTTGTGTGAGGTGCAATCAAATATTATGCTACCGCGAAAGTAGCATAACTCTTATAATAAGAGCAATCAAAAATCATGTATGTCCAAAACGCCCCCAAAAATAAATTCTTCTTTTTTTTGTTGCTCCTGTTGAGCCCTCTTCGATGAATCATTTTTGTTTTCCCCCTCCCCCAAAAAATAAAAAAAAATACAAAATGTTCAGAAAAAAACAAAAAAATATAAAAAATGTTCAGAAAACTAAAAAAAAAAATTTAAACAACAAAAACAAAAAAAAAGTTCTTTTCAGAACTACCTCCCCATTATAAAAAAACATTGGTAGAATTCTTTGAACTCTGCCAAGCTCTATTTCTTTTAGTTCGCTCCCAGTTTGCACTCCGGTACGCGAACCAGGAGCGAACCAAAAATTTTTTTTTAAAAAAAGAACAGTAAGTATAAGGAAAGGAAACAGACAGTTATGTTACAAAAAAGACAGCTATAGGGAGTAAAGAAAAGATACTGTTACCCGCAATTCACTTCTGATCATGTCATATATTACATAATTTTTGACATGGTCAGTGACATCATCAGCAGTGGATTGCGAGTAACAGTATCTTTTGTTTACTTCCTATAGCTGTCTTTCTTGTAACATAAATGTCTTTTCCTATCCTTATACTTACTGTTCTTGTTTTAAAAAATTTTGGAGATCATTCAGAAACAGTAACATTAATAGAGACAGAATTAATGAATAATAATGAAGAAGTATAAGAAGAGAGGGAGTGAGAAAAATACTGGAAGGAGTAGAATAATTAAGTAATAGTGAAAGGAATGAGAGAAGTAGCAAACACAGGAAAGTAAAGATTAAAGAAATGAAGCAGTAGAACTAATAGATGTTAAATGTGATAGATTAAATGATTGATTGAGGGTGACGATAAGGTGTGTCCTCTCTAAAAGTTTGTTTAAGGTGAACCGTACTCTGGGTTGCATATCAAATTTATGCTTGTTGAAGAATACAGAGGAGATAATAGATGTGAAGACCTACCATTGTAGTAAAACATGCCCACTTATTACATCATTCATAACATAGTCAGTGACATCATCAGCAGTGGGATGCGGGTTAAAAAAGTAGAAAACATTTACCTTTTAATTCTTGTTAACTTTTAAAGAAAATTTTTCATACATTCAATCTGTAAAAGAGAGAACAAACATTTCCAAAAATATTAAAACATGTATTTAAAAATTAGAAAAAAGAAGGGAAAAGGTTCAAGAAGAAACAGTTTTTAAACAACTTTGACACTTACAGAAGCCTCTACTTTTCTACGACCCGTACACAATCCTAAAGATATTTATTTTAAACAAACAGTATCTTCATGCTGATGAAATGAGGCCTATTTTGAAACATGATGCTTCTTTTGCATTGCTTATGTCTCACAATAGTGATGCAATAGCAGCGCAAAAGAGATGTAAAGCCATCATGAAATTGTGTCTAACATTTTAAATGATTGTTTCAGGATGCAAATAAGATGTGTGCTTTCAAGAGCTTTCTTTGAGGTGAGGCCTATTTCTTTTTTTAAAAAAAAACAGTACCCAGAAGTACAGCACTGTAAGCATTAAAATTGACACTTACAGAAGACTCAGTTTCTCCATATCTACCTCACATTTCGAAATGTATATCATAAGTACAAAAAGCAGAACATTAATTATACATGTTAAATGGTTTATTTTTGCTGTTCTCAGAATGTATCAAATTTCACTTAAATCAGTGACTTGAAGTTATTCATCATGTAACAGCGGGGAAAAAAAACACAATCAAAATGATTGTGTTTAAAAAACCCATACAAACTAAGAAATCTGAATTCAAAACTCCTTAAAATTAACTTACTTTCAATAACGTCGAAGGATCTCCTATGAACAGCATCCACTCTGTAGTGCTATAAATATTTTCAGTCCGCCACTTTCTGAAAGAAAACCTCCATCATTTCGAAAAATATGTTACATACAAGAAAAGACTTCTCACATTCTATCACATGTTTCCACTAGGCCAAATCATGTTGCAGCGATTCGCAACTCTTGTAATTCTTCCAATCAAATCCCGTCATTTTCTATTTTCGCATCTTTCAAAAAGAAAACATTTGAGATTATTTTCACAATCCTGGACTACTAATATCTTACTCTTCTTTGTCACTCATGTTCTCCTTTTCCTATGACACTGATACTGCTTACTATGAAGCAGACTTACTTGCATCAGGTTTATATAGTTGGATTTTAAAATTGACATTATAATTAAAAGTTTTGGACCAATAATCTAGACAGCATTGCAGACTTACATTCCCTCTACTTGATGAACAATTTCCAATTCCTCACAGGAAATCCCAAAATTCTTTCTTTAAAATTTTGGTTTTAAAAACACCAGGTAAGAATTTTTAAGGTCAAACGGCAATTTTTTTTTGAAAGTTACAACGGAATCATTGCAGAATGACCAGCCGTTTCGAGACTTTAAATAAGCTGTATAATGTCCTGATGTTGTTGAAGGACCATCGTGATAGATAATTGCTACAGTTACAAAAGTCCTCCCTGATATTGACAGCTGAGAAGCCACAATTTTTTTTATTAAAGTTGACAATTTTGATCCATCAGGCCTACATCGTTGGATCATTAAAATGACATACTGGCCATATCTACGTATAAATAATGTTGACATCATATCACATTTACATTGGCTACACTCCATGTTGTGATCCGCTGCATTTACTAGCTTATTAAAGGACACTGATTTACTGTCTGGCAAAGTTAAATATATAAATCTTTCTGAGTCTACACTAGTAGTACTTGATACCATACAGTTCTCGCAGTCATGCTGCCATTGATAAGAAAGCCCAAACAGGTGATCTACATCTACACCCTCATCTTGCAATACATCAAGCATATACATTAAAAACTCCTGACAATCTTGCTGATTATTTTCAGAGAAGTCTGTTTGACCTGAACATTCATCTAACAGATAACGAACTTCAGACACACTTTCTACTTTTGTTCGATCAGTGCTACATTTCTCGAAAACAGAATTCAACAAACAGCATAAAATTTGTTCTGAATTCAACAGAATCTGTTCTTTTAAACTCTCTAGTGAAAAGAGAACATTAACCACTACATTTGCATAGCAGTTGACACCAGAACTGTTTTCAAATTGAAAACCGACAACATCTTCAATAGAATCCACTTTATTTCTGCTAGCAATTTTTGGTTCATTGACTTTTGGTCTTTTTGCTACAACCTCCCTACTATTACTGATATTTCTACGTTTCCGGCCTACCACACGTTTCTCAAACAAAGGATATTGAGGCAAATGTGGCGCATACTCTCTTCTTAACCTATTGTATTCCTTAACACAATCTAGATCCGCACAAATGTTTGTGACATCACAGTCAATCAAGTACAATCCCGATAAAGTTCTAACTCGTGACAATGCCACATATGCCATACCCTCCTTGAACACAGAACTGCCAATATTCACCAATGCACTGTCTACACTTAAACCTTGCGATTTATGGATTGTCACCGCATATGCCAAGCAAACAGGAAACTGTTTACGGCGAACATATAAGTCTTTAACAGCAAAAACCTAGCAGAACAACGACCAATTAGCTGTACTTCCTCAATGCCATCAAATTTAATTTTTAAAAATTCTATTCCATCTCTATTTCTGTATTTCTCAAAATCAACAACATTACCCATTGATCCATTTACCAGACCTCCTTCTACATGTAAATTCCTTCTCAAAATGATTCGGCAATTTAAGCACACATTCAGAGTCTTTTCAAAACCCGCAGTTTTAGATATAGTCTTCTCTAATGAATCCAATTTTGATTTCAAATTCTCTGACAAAATAATTGTTGATCCCATATGCTCTATTTTGTCGATAGCTTCAAGTTTCACAATCTCTTGCTTTTCTAAATTCAACATTTTGTTGTTGAAGATGGCACATTCTGCAAGAGTTGGCATCAAACATATCCCGGATTTCTTCTCAGTAATTTTCTGAAAAATATTCTCAGGCACAATCTCTTGTTTGGGATATAAATTTGACAGTAATCGTGCATTTAAAGCTTCTTTCCCATGCTCGGTCACTTTTCCAATTCTAATATCTTGTAGAATATTCTTGTAATCTTCATCCTTTGCCTGACGCATATTTTCATGCTGTTCGGCATAATTGAAGTTTAACCATATATTGACGTTGCCAATGCTCCCTAGGCACTTCCTGGTATCTTCATGCGTGAGTATTTTGAACACAGGTTGAGCTTTTACTGGTGTCAGCTGCAGAAGATCTCCGAAAACAATGATGTGTTTGCCACCAAATAACACATCATATTCAGTTTTAAGTACTTCTTGCATTCTCAAATGCACAAAGGCAAGCATGACATTGGAAACCATGCTTACTTCGTCAATGATAAGTAGTTTCATTTTCCTCAAGACTCTTGAAACTTCACAGCAAGCATCCCCAGATAACTTGTGGTATTGTAATTTGTTGTCATGCTCCACTGGCAGCATCAGTAGACGATGCAAAGTAATACCTTTAATGTTATGTGCTGCCAGTCCAGTAGGAGCGGTGACAACACAAGACAGCGATGACTCAGTCCTTTCCTGCAAATAACAAGAAATTGCTTTAATGAGGAAACTTTTTCCAGTTCCCGCTTCTCCACTCACGTACAGTCGGACTGGCTTCAACGATGTACATGAGCACTCTTTCTTCTCATGACTTAATCCGTGCTCAATTTGCTTGGTAACTTCTTCATATATTTTCCTCTGCTCAACGTTGAGTTGTTTTTCCAAGTCTTCTAAGTTAACTGAATCCTCCTGAGCATGTGCCATGGCTCTTTCCACTTCATTCATAGCAGTGGCAGCTTCATTTTCGATAATAGGTCCTCCAACTGGATCTTGACTCAATGAAACAGAACTCTGACTGTCCTGAGAACTGTCTCTGGCAATCTCGGCTGCAATCGTTGCTTCCTGCTCAATTTCCAAAGTTAGCATTTCTTGATATTTGGGAAAAGCAGGACATTCTATGGTCTCCTTAGCAGCAGTGAAAGAGTCTTCGTAACAGAGGAAATCTCCAAGCAGTTCCTCTTCTGCACGCCAAGGCTTGAAAAGTTGCAAAAGTGCTAAATAGAAAAACTCCTTTTTTTCTGGAGATTCACCACTCAATTTTCGATGGTTTACTAATTGGCATTTTCTTTGCTTGACCAGGCATCCCTCACTTCCAATTACAGCATACACTCCTTTCTCAATATCTTCTTTGATGTTCCTCTTGAATATATAATTTTGGAGAACCTCATATAGACAAACATTCTCAAGGTGACTGCTTCGATTTGGATAATATGTATCCAACATGTTGGTCTTCAAAATGTCGGTACTGTTTGGTTCCTTTTCTGCCAAATACTCAATTTCCCGGACAGGTTTTAGATATCGATTTCGCGTTGCAGCAAGACCAAGACTCGCCCAAACGATACTCCTGGATTTGGCATAGAGACTTGCTGAAGACAATCGATCAGAACATTCGTAAGCTCCGATTTCTCGATGCGACAACATCTTCAGACTGAAACTGTACAACTTCTTGCTGAGGCTCTTTTCATGGGAAATGTCCTCCCACATATCCTTCAGTTCTGTCTTTTCTTTTTTGGTGATGTAAGATGTCACATACCGAGCCACAGCCATACAGTTGTCAGCCACAAACTGTATATCCATGTTAGCATTCCACATGGACAAAATCACTGGGTTGTAGTCATTGATGTACTTGGACTCTTCGTTCCTTTTCAAATTGTATGTATTCTTGGGTGATTTCCTCATCACATTATGTCGCAGCGAAGACATCAAACTGTTCACTCTACCTTTAGAAATCACCGGTCGTGGAAAGTTGAAACGACATTTGGTGTAGAACTTGTCCTTGTTTCTGAATTTACGACGACAGTACTTTCCACAACGATGGCTTTGGAAACGTAGAACTTGTTCTCTTAGGCTTTTCTTCTCCGTTGCGTTTGGAACAGCACACGTAGAATACTGTTCTATGAAATTCATCACTAAGTCATCCGGATCTGTTCCAAATTTAGGTGCATCCTTGATCCACAACAACATATGTATATGAGGGGCACCTCTTGCTTGGTACTCCTTTCTCCAGAAGAAATCCAACACCTCTCCAAGAGGTGGATTCTTCTTATTTGTGATGAAAGACATCATAGCTTCAAATCTATGATTGAAGTACCTGCATACATTCACTGGATCCACAGAACACAGTTCTCCAGGTGTCTTGAATTCAATGTTTTCAATATTTCCATTTGCCTCTCGTAGAAATTCAAGTAAGTCTTCCCAGCCATACTCGGCACAGCTCAGAGTGAGGAACCATGTCGGAGTTCCTAAGTTCCTCAGCATACATTTTAAATCACCATGACGATGGTACCAGTACTCATTAGTACCACGCTGACACGCCATGAGATTAATTAAGTGAGAATCCAAAATACTGTCTTGGACATTGATTTTATGCATAAAATCACTTGCCGAGATGTTTCGCATCTGTATACCACTTTTTAAAATGTGGTTCACTGCATATGACAGTCCTGACAGATCGCTTTCAAACAGGAGATGAAACAAATAGGGAATGCATTGACGAAACCTAGGATCTTCTGCATACAATCGTAAAGTCCGGTATTCAGACGCAGGAATTTGATGAGGTCGCTCATCATATCTTCCTCCTTGACCTGTGGGAAATAGCTGTGGGAAACACCGAGCTTCCAAACTTTCCTCCCAAACACTAATGGGACTCCCTTTGGCTTGTTTCATTTGAAACAACTCAATAGCATTCCCCATGACTTCCTTGGAATGCAAAGGATGAACACTATAATGTTCATATATTTCTTCACTATTAGACACCTCTACTTTCTCAATTTGGCCAGCACACAAAACGCTATCCTCTTCATCACTTACTTCCTCTTCTGCAACATATACATTCTTATAGTACTTATTATTTTTCTTCAAATACAAAGTTGCATTTTTCACTTTCCTAACATCCACTAAATCTTGCCATATTTTCTTATTCTTTGTCGGAACCCCATTAACCAAGATAACCAGAGGTTCCTCTTCCACTTTCTCAACTCCAATTGTGTTAATGTTTTTGTTCAAATCTAGAGGCAAATAAACAACTCTTCCCTTTAATCCTCTCTGTAAATCTGTTGGAGGCAACTTCCCTGTCTTTGGCTCCATTCTTACAATAGCCTGAAAGGGATGGATACTTTGAATCAAAATAGATTCATAAGTATTTAAATCCATCAATTCTGAAGGAATCTCAACCAATTCCAGATTATTATGAACTGCCCTAGCAGGCATCTGGTTTTGATTTAATTTATTACAACAATAGATACACACACGTTGGTCCACTCCCAAATCAAAACAATTTTCTACCATCAAGTATATGGCAAAATCCTTCCATTCACTATTATTTTCCCTTTCAGTTTTTGCATATAAATCCACTAACTTAGTCTGATTCTTATAATAAGTGCGTCGACAACATACACAAGTGAAATTAGGCCTCTCACTTGATTTCATCTGAAACGTGGCAATTTCCTTCTGAAAATTATCTGAACTAGAAACCTGTATATTATCTTCAACATAACCCTCTACTTCTGGGTCAATTTGAACATTCTCATCTCTACTACCAAAGTAACAAAACTCAATTTCTTCACAAATATTCTTCACATCTATTTCAGAACCATGCAAAAGAGCAGCACATAATTGTTTAAGCATAATTGCTGGACTCTTAGCATAATACAACATTCTCACTAATTTTCTCACTTTATTATGATGCACTGCTAGCTTCCTGAAATGATGAAAAACACTCTGGCATACTCTCCTGGAAAGACAAGCCAGTGAATGACCATGCAAACCTGTCATTTGTCTCACTCTGCAAGGACCTAAATCTTGCAACAACTTTATTTTCTGCTTCAAACTTTTCTTATTAAATGTCCGTATAAAATCACAAAGCAAATTGATGGAAACCTGTCTCACACTGCAAATAGAACTACACTTCCAAATGTACACAGGACCCTTAGGACGTCTTCCTAAAACCTCATCACTTAGCGCCTCTTCTGTCTCTGTTGTCACAAGTTGTTCTTTTTCAACTGGACAACCATCCTTCACTTCATAAGCTCGACCACTGGTGTCAACTGCAAACACCAAATCATTATCCTGAAAATAACTCTCCTCATTAAAAAATGCCTCACAACCTGAACTATGCATCCATTCTCCGGAAAAAACTTCACAAAAGTTAGTACGATTTACTACTCTCTTCCATCTACTATTTGATTTGAAATCAGAAATTACCTTGCTTAGTTTCCTAATTCTATTGATTACCAAAATAAACAGCTTTCGCTTAATTTCAAAAGCATGATCAATAACTTTCTCTACATTTTTCTTCTTCTTATAAAATGCCGCTTTCTGTTGGCCTTTTTTTTAATATTTTTCAATAAATTAACTATTATCCTGTTACGGAACATTCGATTTCGAATGTCCCTAAACTGTTGTTTCCTTCTACTATCATGCACAGAGTTATCTCTTCCTCTACCAGTAACATTTTTGATGGGTCTTTCCTTTCCATTTAAATTGCTTTTCTTTTTCTGGACAGAAACATTTTTTGGAGAAATACTTTTTTTACTACAAATATTTCTTAAGAATGATTTCGTGCTCTTACCCGGACCTTTCTTGGTGTTTTGAAAAGTATTTGGGGAAGAGGACTGCTGCAATAAAACATCATCCTGCTGTCTTTGACGTTTTCTAGCCTTTCTAATACGATTTGTCGTTGGCATTTTTCAAATTAAAAAAAAGATCTGCAGTTGAATCTGTGGAAAAATATAATAAAAAATGTTATTAACCACTATTACCAAACAGTAAATGAATAACAGTCATCTAAAACTTAATGCCCTACTTATTATTTAACATAGCAAATCTTTTGCACCAGCACTGCATCACAAAAATGACACTCAATGGTACAAAACAGGCATAGAACAATCATAAATCACTCCCTAATATTTTAAATGATTAATTCAGGATGACGATAATATGTGGCCTATCTAAAGGTTTGTTTAGGCCCAGATCTTTGGACTGGGGTGAATGTGTGTCATTGATCCACATTCGGTACATCACCTGTTTTGTTTATTTGAGGTGAGGCCAACACATGGTTGCAGATAAGATTTTCACTGAAAAAAAACAAGGAGAAAATAGATGTGAAGGCCTACCAATGAAGTAAGTCATTATTTGAAAACCATTACATTTCTGGATATGTACTGCTAGTGCTTCATAGGTTGTTTTGGGTCATATTTATGCAGCATTTGAGTGTCTATTATGCTATTTTACGTTCTTAATGGTGCAAATTTCTTGTAAATACGCTCCCACCTGCGGTTGGCAAATTTAGATTTTGATTATGGGAGTTACATAGGCATGTTAATAATTTCCCAAAAATGGTGTATGACCCCAAACAACCTATGAAGCTCTAGTAGTACATATTCAGAAATGTAATTGATTTCAAAATTCGTTTTTAAACACAGCATATAAATCAATTGTATACCTGCATTCATGAAGAAATGACTGAAAATGTCCTTGAGACACATGAAAGTGTTTTCTGGAATGCCCTAGCACCATTTTTGGGACATTATTAACATGGCTATGTAACTCCCATAATCAAAATCTAAATTTGCCAAGCGCAAGTGGGAGCGTATTTATAAGACACTTGCCCCATGAGGAACGCTTTCCATTTAAAAAGGTAAACATAACATCAAAGACACTAAAATGCCTTCTAAATATGACCCCAAACAACCTATGAAGCTCTAACAGTACATATCCAGAAATGTAATTGATTTCAAAAATCGTTTTTAAACCCAGCATATAAATCAATTGTATACCTGTATTCAAGAGGAAATAACTGAAAATGTCCTTGAGACACATGAAAGCGTTTTCTTGAATGCCCTAGCACCATTGTTTGGACATTATTAACATGGCTATATAACTCCCATAATCAAAATCTAAATTTGCCAAGCGCAAGTGGGAGCGTATTTACAAGACACTTGCAAAAACAACAAGTGATGGACAGAATGTGGATCAATGTCACACACTCACCCCAGTCCAAGGATCTGGCCCTAAATCCATCGTTATTTTCCACTCCACACCACCTTGGGTCACATTCGGTCCATCACCTGTTTTGTTTACAAGACACTTGCCCCATGAGGAACACTTTCCATTTAAAAAGGGAAAAATAACATCAAAGACACTCAAATGCCTTATAAATATGACCCCAAACAACCTATGAAGCTCTAGTAGTACATATTCAGAAATGTAATTGATTTCAAAATTCGTTTTTAAACACAGCATATAAATCAATTGCATACCTGTATTCAAGAGGAAAGGACTGAAAATGTCCTAGAGACACAGGAAAGCGTTTTCTTGAATGCCCTACCACCATTGTTTGGACATTATTAACATGGCTATGTAACTCCCATAATCAAAATCTAAATTTGCAAAGCACAAGTGGGAGCGTATTTACAAGACACTTGCCCCATGAGGAACACTTTCCATTTAAAAAGGAAAACATAACATCAAAGACACTCAAATGCCTTATAAATATGGCCCAAAACAACCTATGAAGCTCTAGCAGTACATATCCAGAAATGTAATTGATTTCTAAAATCGTTTTTAAAAACAACATATCTGTTTCAGCTTACATAAGAGACCATGGAATGGGCTCCATGTACCACAATAACTTGTGTTACTGCATGCCAGAATGCTACACCGAATATGCAATTACAATTTCTCAAAGAAACTAATTCTATTTGTATATCACTAGAGACAAAACCACATTTTAAAAACACAGCTTTCTTCATCATTTTCTCCTTAAATCATACTATTCTCTATCTAAATTAAATAAATCTTTTCTCACCTTAGAAAATATTTTTTGAGTTTTGAAAACAGTCTCAGAAATACACCAAATTGTCTTCAGCAGAAGAAAAAGGATGCACTCCAGAGGCTGCAGCTATTAAAAGCACAGAAATACAGATATTCATTTCACATATCTCTCATATTAGCCAATCATAACTCTTCCCTCACTTTTTTCAAATCAAAACCCTCCCCCCCTCTGCCCTCTCTGCCTTTTTTCCATAGCAACCACCTCCTGGGAGACCTCTCATGTTTGCAAATTCACACAACAATGTTTCAATTGAACTCTGAACTCTCAGTGCACCTGCGTATCCAGTGCAATCTTTCATTAAATGTTTCTTCCTTGACCATTCAAATTACATCTTTCAAAGAACACATCCATGCACCCTAACTTTCTGTTTTCAGAAATGGAAATGCACCAATCACTGCTAATGATTCATTAGCATTGAAAACCACAGTTTTTTTTCTTTACAAACTCCTACTGTTTCAACTGCCCTTTCATTACCACACTTCATCTGACTGCAGAACAACCTTCTCCCACCATGTTTAAGGTCTGGATTGTTGGACATAGTTACATCCACTGGGCTCAAAGGTATGCTGAGAACAGAAATTTACCTAACCTCAATTTACAGGATGTGGAAATTAAGTGGTTGGGCCAAAGAGGATTAAAATGTCACCAATTGATACCATTGGTGAAAACCTTTATGCATTTGCCAAAACCTGACCTGTTAATAGTGCACTGTGGAGGTAATGATTTGGGCACTTTGACAGGGGTAGGTCTGGAAATGCTTTTAAAGGACACCTTTGAGCAATTAATGGCACTTTTTCCTCAAACTGCCTTGGTATATTCCAATATATGCCAAAGACAGAAATGGAGGTGGTCCAACCAATTTTCTCCACAAATTGAGAAAGCGAGGAAGCATGTAAACAAATCTGTTTCAGCTTTCATGAGAGACCATGGAATGGGCTCTCTGTACAACAATAACTTGCGTTACTACATGCAAGATATCTACAGAGGAGATGGAGTTCACTTCTCAGATGAGGGCAACAGAATTTTCATTCTGAATTTAAGACTGTGCATTGGTACCTACTTATAAGTACCTAAATGTACCATAAACCCAAAAGCTCTTCTCAGAGCTACCCTTCATCTGATCACACACTTTTATTATTTTTTTTCTAACTTTTTTCTGTAATTTTCAACAAACTACGCTCAAAGAGCGCTATCCGGTACGCGAACTGGAAGCTAACCGCGCAAAATTTCAAAAAAAAAGTTTTTTCTTCGCACATATAGTCCTCCTCAGCCACCCTCAGAAAACGTAGGGGGGCAAAATACTTGTACCATGCCCCCTTCTACCCATTCAGAACATTATTTACCCTCCATTTTATACCTTGATTCGACCGAAACACAAAATGGTGGACTCCCGTTACGCTCCTAGTTCGCGGACCGGACCGCTTTCCGGGAAGCGGTCCAAAAAAAAAGGTGGGAAAGTAATTTACAGAAAAACGACTAGAGACACTCTCACCAAATATAAATTAGCTCAGACTACATAACAATCCCTTTCATTCTCACAAATTTGATTGAAATTTCATTTAGCCATTTAGCCTGTAGACCTCTCCAAGTACCGTGAGGTAAATTACTTCACAAAACACATCTGAAGTGTTGGAATTGACAACCAATGAAAATGTTACTTTCATTTTCTACTTTTATTACCTGACATTTGATTGGTTATATACCTGAATATATATAAAGGAAGAGAAGAAAACACAGCCATTTTGACTACTACTTCTTGTTGTACATCACATTTCAATAGCTTCCAAAAACTTCAACTTCTTTGTGAAGGTAAGTTATAATTTTTAAAAATGAAATATATTGTGCACTATAACTTAATATAGTAGACTTTTTCTGCTAGATATAGACTATCCCTCTGTAGTAGTAATGTATTTAGATAGACTTCTCTGTTATAGTTATGAATGGAGTTAGGCTTGTCTTGGTTAAATCACATACACTTTTTTATATTCCTACTTCCACTCTGATACTATACACTGCCAAAAGATAAATTCACTGATAAAAACTGCCTATCTAAAATTAATCCCAACAGTGCCCTATCTCTACTAATATATATTTTTTTAATCCAAATTTCAGGCAAAATGGAAGGGGAAAACCAAGTTTCTTTTGAAATGGACCTGCAAGAGAGCAGCCAAGAATTGATTGAACAAATTGACATGGAATTTATGGATGAAAGCTTGGATAATGAACTGCTGCAATGTGTCCAAGCAGTAGATGCCCTCCTTGAAAATGAGGACATTTTACAACCTCACAGATTGCAAACAATATTTCAAGAAAATAATGACATTTCAGACACTGAAATGTTAGAAAGTTTAATAAATTATGAAAAACAATCAAAATAAAAAAAACTTTATAAATAAAGAAAACAAAAAAAAACAACAAAAACAACAAACAATTAACATACAGTCTTTGAAAAGTGTATCATTCTATTATCCTTATAGTACGCTGCCCAGAACGCTTTCCGGTTCGCGTACTAGGCGCTCATCGCGCAAAAAAAAAAAAAAAATATATTTTGACCCTGCTGGGCCCTTTTAAAACCTCCACATAAAACCTAGGGGGTCAACGAGGATCTACTATGCCCCCTTATGGTAATTTCCCCCTTTGTTTTGGCCTCCTCTTGTCTCTCGATCCTACCGAGAGACAAGATGGCGGCCGCTCCGGACTGTTTAGAATGTTGACAGACACCGGAGAACCAATCAGCTTCGCATCGCAAAGTTCCAATAAGCGATAAGTACGCGAACCGGATCGCTGCCCGGAGCGCTGTTACAGATATATATCTTACTTTGAACGTTAATTTCTCAAAATCAACTGAAGCACATATATTGAGACCTAGCAAAGGCACATCGGGCTAACAGTCCCTACAATTTTGCCAAGTTTCGTGTAAATCCATTCAGCCGTTCGAGCTAAAAGTGAGTCCAACCGCCCTATGGAAATTAACATGGGAAAAACGTGTTTTGGGACCCCCCTTTTATCTCAGCCCCCCCTTGCCGAACACCCCCCAAATTTTCAGGGGCTGCTCAGAAACAAAATGTGCCATTTTCCAGCCGATTCCGTCCACAAACGCCAAAGTTATTAGACATAGAATTTTCAGAAATCCCATAGGGAAAAAATCCTAACTATATATACCTACTGGCGACCGCCAGTAGGTAATATATATATATATATATATATATATATATATATATATATATATATATATATATATATATATATATATATATATATATATATATATATATATATATTCAATGAAAAAACCATTGGTTATAGAACATATATAGTTAGGAATTTGCATTTACAAAACCTTATTTTACTCGCATAAAACCATTGAAATTCCATATATAGTTAGATGTGCTAACTATATATCGCTCACCCGCAATCCACTGCTGATGATGTCACATATTACATCATTCATGACATGGTTAGTGACATCACTGATGACATCACTGATGACATCTCAAATGACATCACTGATGACATCACTGATGACAACATCCAGTGACTGTGTGTTTCTGTAAAGTTAAAATATGTCTTACATATTGAAGAATGAGTGGATGTATAAGTGTCTGGATGAAGGATTTAGTAGCTGCATGACTGACTGTATGAGTGAGTGATTAAATGTGTCTCACTGAGTGCACGGGTTAGTGACTAAACTGTTTTAATTTGTGCATCATTATATCTGTTGTTCTACAAACTGCTGCATATGTTGATCAGTAGCTATATGAGTAACTGTATGGGTTATTCATTGGTTGTCCAAGTATTTGTATGGGAAACTGAGTGTGTGTGTATGGGTGGCTGGGAGGTGTGTGACTCTGTACATAGATGTGTGAGTAGTTGATTCACTATATGTATGGGTTCAAAAGTGTATGTGGAAACAGCTGTATGGGCGGTTGACTGTGCATGAGTGTATTAGTGAGTGAATGGATATCTCAGTGCTACATGTCAAAGTAAGTACATATGTAAAACACAGTACATGTGAGAGTTGACATCTATAAATAACTGTGCATAAGAGCCAGTGAATGTGTGAGTGGCTGTATGGATCATTGTGAAC
This sequence comes from Lissotriton vulgaris, assembly GCF_964263255.1. NCBI lineage: Eukaryota > Metazoa > Chordata > Amphibia > Caudata > Salamandridae > Lissotriton > Lissotriton vulgaris. Next base: position 90,961 of record NW_028254621.1, read on the forward strand.
ATGTATCAGGGATTGTATAAGAGAGTAAAGTAAATATGTGTTAGTATATGTTTGAATAAGTAAGGTGTGTATAACTGTATAGTTGAGAAAATAGAGGTGTGATTGATTTTTGGCATAACTGACTAGGTGTGTGAGTAACTCCATGGATGAGTGACAGTCTGGGACTGTCTGTTTACACTGATTGTATCTAAGGTTATATTAGAGTCTGAAGAGGTTCATGGTATTATCACATGAATGATATCATCAGTGATGTGATCAGTCATGTCAAATGAGATGTTATCAGTGATTTTATCAGTGATGTCATTTGAGATGTCATCAGTGATGTCATCAGTGATGTCACTAACCATGTCATGAATGATGTAATATGTGACATCATCAGCAGTGGATTGCGGGTGCGCGATATATAGTTAGCACATCTAACTATATATGCAATTTCAATGGTTTTATGCGAGTAAAATAACGTTTTGTAAATGTAAATTCCTAACTATATATGTTCTATAACCAATGGTTTTTTCATTGAATTTTCAAGGTTTTGTAAATGCAAATTCCTAACTATATATGGTCTATAACCTATGTTTTTTTCTGTGAATTTCATTGGTTTTTTAAAAGCTAACATCTGTAGCTGTAAAATGTATTCTTCTTTAAAACCCAAAATATATTTTAGATGTTTATTGATAATTTTTTTAAAAATATTTTTTTTCTTCGTTTTCGGTAAGCGAACCGGGAAGCTTTCCGTAAGCTCATCTTGATGCCGCGATCTAGTACGCGAACCGGTAAATGTTTCGTTAGCGTAATGCGTCTTATGACGCGCCGCGTTAGCGCTCCAGAAAGTGCTCCGGACCGCGAACCGGAAACGATGCGGGACGCGGCGCGCACCGCATAACGTAAGCGGAACAGGTCATGTGACTTGTTTATGAAACTTTTCATTGGTTCATTTCACTTTTGGTTTCCAAATGATGTATGACTAGGTCATGTGACCTAAAAATAACACTTTTCATTGGTTCAGAACTTTTGCTTTTTCCAAATGATGAAAACCCCTCCTTCTTTCCTCACTCTGACTTTCATCTTGGTGAGAGAAAGACCAATTAACTATAATTGAGCAATGGCTTCTGTACTTGCTTCAGCTGGTGCACCCCCACCACCACCTTCACCTCCTCATGAGAAGAGAGGACCATCATCTCGGTTCATTGCCAACACAGAGGAGGAGGAAGAGGATGAACTTGAAGAAGAGGAGAGAGAAGAACAAGAGTTCATACAGGAGTTGCCCCGTGTTTCCCGTCGGAAAACTAGTTTTATCTGGCAGTTTTTTTCAATCCCTCGAGGGGAGAAGAAAGTCAACGCAAAATATGCCACCTGTCTTATCTGTAAAAAAAGGATATCAAGAGGCACTGAAAAAAAATATAGCATGGGAAACTATACCATGCATCGCCATATGACCAGGTGGCATCCTCTCAACTACAGCCGTGCAGAGTTGCGTGACCTGCAGGATAATCCCTCAACAACTCCTGTGGCCAGGTCAACCTTGCATATCTCTCTGACTGGAGGAGAGGCACAGGAAACCGTGCCAAATATTCAAAAGAACTTCAAACACATGAAGCTAACCTGCTTGTATTGTGGGGCATTGCTTTCATGTTGGAACATGAGCGTAAACTTAATGAACATTGCTTACGAGAATCACAATTGCCCTAACCCACCCAAACAGTAATTTTTTTTTTGCTCCTGTTGGGCTTTTTTCAATGCCTGTTTTTTGTTGTTTCCCCTCCATCAAAAACAAAAAAATATATAAAACGGTGCAAAAATACAAAAAAAAAAAAAATGTTCAGAAAAACAAAAAAAAATAAAACAACAAAAACATAAAAAAAAGTTCTTTTCAGAACTACCTCCCCTTTCAAATAAAATTGCTAGAATGTTTAGCACTCTGGCAAGCTCTATTTCTTTTGGTTCGCTTTCCAGTTCGCTGCCCGGTTCGCGAACTTGAAGCGAACCAAAAAAATATTTTTTTAAAAAAAAGAAGAGTTAGTATAAGGGAAGTAAACAGAGAGTAATGTAAAAAGAAAGACAGCTATAGGGAGTAAACCAGAGATACTGTTTAATAGATCTATTTATTAATTCAGGATGACGATAAGGTGTGATGTCTCCTGAGGTTTGTTTAAGGTGAGACCTACTCAGGGTTACAGATCAATTTTACACTTGTTGAAGAATACAGAGCAGATAAAGCATGTGAAGGCCTACCAATGAAGTAAGTCATGTCCTCTTATTACATCATTCATGACATGGTCAGTGACATCATCAGCAGTGCATTGCGGGTAAAAAGAGTAGAAAACATTTACCTTATAATTCTTGTTACCTTTTTTAAATATTGTTTCATACTTTCAATCTGTAAAAGAGAGAACAAACATTTCCAAAAATATTACAACATGTATTTAAAAATTAGAAAAGAAAAGGGAAAAGGTTCAAGAAGAAACAGTTTTGCAACAACTTTGACATTTACAGAAGCCTCTGCTTCTCTACGTCCCCTACACAATCCTAATATATTTTAAACAAACAGTATCTTCATGCTGATGAACTGAGACCTATTTTGGAACATGGTACTACTTTTGCACTGCTGATGTCTCACAATAGTGATGCAATAGCAGCGCAAAAAAGATGTAAAGCCATCATAAAATTGTGTCTAATATTTTAAATGAGTGTTTCAGGATGCAAATAAGATGTGTGCTTTCAAGAGCTTTCTTTGAGGTGAGGCCTATTCCTTTTTTTAAAAAAAACAGTACCCAGAAGTACAGCACTCTTAGCATTAAAATTGACACTTACAGAAGACTCAGTTTCTCCATATCTACCTCATATTTCTAAATGTATATCATAAGTACAAAAAGCAGAACATTAATTATACATGTTAAATGGTTTATTTTTGCTGTTCTCAGAATGTATCAAATTTCACTTAAATCAGTGACTTGAAGGTATTCATCATGTAACAGCGGGGAAAAAAAACACAATCAAAATGATTGTGTTTAAAAAACCCATACAACCTAAGAAATCTGAATTCAAAACTCCTTAAAATTAACTTACTTTCAATGACGTCGAAGGATCTCCTATGAACAGCGTCCACTTTGTTGTGCTATAAATATTTTCAGCCCGCCACTTTCTGAAAGAAAACCTCCATCGATTCGAAAAATATGTTACATACAAGAAAAGACTTCTCTCATTCTATCACATGTTTCCACTAGGCCAAATCATGTTGCCGCGATTCGCAACTCTTGTAATTCTTCCAATCAAATCCCGACATTTTCTATTTTCGCAACTTTCAAAAAGAATACATTTAAGATTATTTTCACAATCCTGGACTACTAATATCTTACCCTTCTTTGTCACTCATGTTCTCCTTTTCCTATGACACTGATACTGCTTACTATGAAGCAGACTTACTTGCATCAGGTTTATATAGTTGGATTTTTAAAATGACATTATAATTAAACGTTTTGGACCAATAATCTAGACAGCATTGCATATGGCTGAGATACCCGCCACCCCCTCTCAACACAATCCCCAAGGATGGGAAACCGGAAACAATTCTGAAGTTTTGGAAGACGGGAGGGAGTGACCCTCCCGGCCGTATTTATTAAAATATGAAACAAAATTAACAGTTTCATATTATGTACAATTTCATAACCACATTGCGATGTTTGGCTAACCTTAACATATTCTCTAATACAAAGGTCCTCCTAGCCGAACTAACATCCTACAAAACATTTACTTGAAATTTTGAAATTGTACATCCTAACGTTTAAGGGCCAACGGCAAGGTCGTAACCGGTGTCAAGATCCCTAACCCAGAAATATCCCCCTCACTTGTGAGGGGCGGCACAGAGGCGTACCTCAAGTGCAACTACCAATTTCCCTTGACTTGACGGGGGCCCCAATAAAACTCGACGCCACTTAAAGGTCGTACGAGGACTCGTGTGAGGTATCTAGAAGGTAGCGTAGACCCCCCCCCAAACCCCACACAACTTACCACATCTGCCGTCGCAGACGTCCTGGCCCCGGGAAATTCCCCAGGAGGGGGCTGTAACCCCTCCTACCCAGGAAGGGGTCTTGACCGCCTTTCCTTTCCTTTCGGCGACCCATCCTTAGAAGGGACCGCCTCCCCGTTGAGGGGCCAATGGCCACCTCCCCCGAGCGCTCCCATCCGTAATGGGTGACGCCCACTCATAGGGATCTTCCAATTAGTGCTCACCGATCATGACCTTACCGCCCGACCAAAATAAATACGACAATGCTAACTAAATTACAAATGACTAAATTATAAAAGACAGTAGCAACAACAACTTTATTAAAAGCATGCTTACTCATGAACACTAAAGCAGAATTACTTTATTTGCGAAACATAACACAAATCGACCATTCTTTATTGCATACTCAAAGTCATCACGATAATACGACAACCTGCAAACGAAAAATCAGAGTTATCCATCAAACTTTATTCAAAACCACTCGCTGTCTTCAGGGGCTGGTGGGTGGGTCAAAAATTTGCTCTTCGTTCCGTCTCGAGCTCACGTGCAGCGAGGAGGTGCAGCTTCAGAGCACAGGAACAAGAGGATGCTTTCTGGTCTTGCTTCTCCTTTTATCCGTCTTCAGGGCGGGCGTAAACCCGCCCCTGCCTGCCCAAGGGCGTGGCCAGCCGCGTCTGTGTCTAGGCCAACCCACTCTAGGGCGGGAAAAGGCGCGCCCCGGCTACGCCGCTTCGGGCATACCAGCCGAGACTCGCCTCCCGCCCAAGATGGCTTCCCGGGGGGATCGTGGTACTCCGCCATACGTTCGGGGGGACCGAATGGTCGCCCCTTTCCATATGGCTGAGATACCCGCCACCCCCTCTCAACACAATCCCCAAGGATGGGAAACCGGAAACAATTCTGAAGTTTTGGAAGACGGGAGGGAGTGACCCTCCCGGCCGTATTTATTAAAATATGAAACAAAATTAAAACAAAATTAACAGTTTCATATTATGTACAATTTCATAACCACATTGCGATGTTTGGCTAACCTTAACATATTCTCTAATACAAAGGTCCTCCTAGCCGAACTAACATCCTACAAAACATTTACTTGAAATTTTGAAATTGTACATCCTAACGTTTAAGGGCCAACGGCAAGGTCGTAACCGGTGTCAAGATCCCTAACCCAGAAATATCCCCCTCACTTGTGAGGGGCGGCACAGAGGCGTACCTCAAGTGCAACTACCAATTTCCCTTGACTTGACGGGGGCCCCAATAAAACTCGACGCCACTTAAAGGTCGTACGAGGACTCGTGTGAGGTATCTAGAAGGTAGCGTAGACCCCCCCCCAAACCCCACACAACTTACCACATCTGCCGTCGCAGACGTCCTGGCCCCGGGAAATTCCCCAGGAGGGGGCTGTAACCCCTCCTACCCAGGAAGGGGTCTTGACCGCCTTTCCTTTCCTTTCGGCGACCCATCCTTAGAAGGGACCGCCTCCCCGTTGAGGGGCCAATGGCCACCTCCCCCGAGCGCTCCCATCCGTAATGGGTGACGCCCACTCATAGGGATCTTCCAATTAGTGCTCACCGATCATGACCTTACCGCCCGACCAAAATAAATACGACAATGCTAACTAAATTACAAATGACTAAATTATAAAAGACAGTAGCAACAACAACTTTATTAAAAGCATGCTTACTCATGAACACTAAAGCAGAATTACTTTATTTGCGAAACATAACACAAATCGACCATTCTTTATTGCATACTCAAAGTCATCACTATAATACGACAACCTGCAAACGAAAAATCAGAGTTATCCATCAAACTTTATTCAAAACCACTCGCTGTCTTCAGGGGCTGGTGGGTGGGTCAAAAATTGGCTCTTCGTTCCGTCTCGAGCTCACGTGCAGCGAGGAGGTGCAGCTTCAGAGCACAGGAACAAGAGGATGCTTTCTGGTCTTGCTTCTCCTTTTATCCGTCTTCAGGGCGGGCGTAAACCCGCCCCTGCCTGCCCAAGGGCGTGGCCAGCCGCGTCTGTGTCTAGGCCAACCCACTCTAGGGCGGGAAAAGGCGCGCCCCGGCTACGCCGCTTCGGGCATACCAGCCGAGACTCGCCTCCCGCCCAAGATGGCTTCCCGGGGGGATCGTGGTACTCCGCCATACGTTCGGGGGGACCGAATGGTCGCCCCTTTCCATATGGCTGAGATACCCGCCACCCCCTCTCAACACAATCCCCAAGGATGGGAAACCGGAAACAATTCTGAAGTTTTGGAAGACGGGAGGGAGTGACCCTCCCGGCCGTATTTATTAAAATATGAAACAAAATTAAAACAAAATTAACAGTTTCATATTATGTACAATTTCATAACCACATTGCGATGTTTGGCTAACCTTAACATATTCTCTAATACAAAGGTCCTCCTAGCCGAACTAACATCCTACAAAACATTTACTTGAAATTTTGAAATTGTACATCCTAACGTTTAAGGGCCAACGGCAAGGTCGTAACCGGTGTCAAGATCCCTAACCCAGAAATATCCCCCTCACTTGTGAGGGGCGGCACAGAGGCGTACCTCAAGTGCAACTACCAATTTCCCTTGACTTGACGGGGGCCCCAATAAAACTCGACGCCACTTAAAGGTCGTACGAGGACTCGTGTGAGGTATCTAGAAGGTAGCGTAGACCCCCCCCCAAACCCCACACAACTTACCACATCTGCCGTCACAGACGTCCTGGCCCCGGGAAATTCCCCAGGAGGGGGCTGTAACCCCTCCTACCCAGGAAGGGGTCTTGACCGCCTTTCCTTTCCTTTCGGCGACCCATCCTTAGAAGGGACCGCCTCCCCGTTGAGGGGCCAATGGCCACCTCCCCCGAGCGCTCCCATCCGTAATGGGTGACGCCCACTCATAGGGATCTTCCAATTAGTGCTCACCGATCATGACCTTACCGCCCGACCAAAATAAATACGACAATGCTAACTAAATTACAAATGACTAAATTATAAAAGACAGTAGCAACAACAACTTTATTAAAAGCATGCTTACTCATGAACACTAAAGCAGAATTACTTTATTTGCGAAACATAACACAAATCGACCATTCTTTATTGCATACTCAAAGTCATCACGATAATACGACAACCTGCAAACGAAAAATCAGAGTTATCCATCAAACTTTATTCAAAACCACTCGCTGTCTTCAGGGGCTGGTGGGTGGGTCAAAAATTGGCTCTTCGTTCCGTCTCGAGCTCACGTGCAGCGAGGAGGTGCAGCTTCAGAGCACAGGAACAAGAGGATGCTTTCTGGTCTTGCTTCTCCTTTTATCCGTCTTCAGGGCGGGCGTAAACCCGCCCCTGCCTGCCCAAGGGCGTGGCCAGCCGCGTCTGTGTCTAGGCCAACCCACTCTAGGGCGGGAAAAGGCACGTCCCGGCTACGCCGCTTCGGGCATACCAGCCGAGACTCGCCTCCCGCCCAAGATGGCTTCCCGGGGGGATCGTGGTACTCCGCCATACGTTCGGGGGGACCGAATGGTCGCCCCTTTCCATATGGCTGAGATACCCGCCACCCCCTCTCAACACAATCCCCAAGGATGGGAAACCGGAAACAATTCTGAAGTTTTGGAAGACGGGAGGGAGTGACCCTCCCGGCCGTATTTATTAAAATATGAAACAAAATTAAAACAAAATTAACAGTTTCATATTATGTACAATTTCATAACCACATTGCGATGTTTGGCTAACCTTAACATATTCTCTAATACAAAGGTCCTCCTAGCCGAACTAACATCCTACAAAACATTTACTTGAAATTTTGAAATTGTACATCCTAACGTTTAAGGGCCAACGGCAAGGTCGTAACCGGTGTCAAGATCCCTAACCCAGAAATATCCCCCTCACTTGTGAGGGGCGGCACAGAGGCGTACCTCAAGTGCAACTACCAATTTCCCTTGACTTGACGGGGGCCCCAATAAAACTCGACGCCACTTAAAGGTCGTACGAGGACTCGTGTGAGGTATCTAGAAGGTAGCGTAGACCCCCCCCCAAACCCCACACAACTTACCACATCTGCCGTCGCAGACGTCCTGGCCCCGGGAAATTCCCCAGGAGGGGGCTGTAACCCCTCCTACCCAGGAAGGGGTCTTGACCGCCTTTCCTTTCCTTTCGGCGACCCATCCTTAGAAGGGACCGCCTCCCCGTTGAGGGGCCAATGGCCACCTCCCCCGAGCGCTCCCATCCGTAATGGGTGACGCCCACTCATAGGGATCTTCCAATTAGTGCTCACCGATCATGACCTTACCGCCACAGGCCCGGATAGTTGACCGGCTATCCGGACCCCCCACAACACTTCTACCTAAAGGTCATGTTTTAACGTCTTTAGCCAAGCTATGAAGTCTCCTATGAGTAACTCATTCCCCACCCGAGACAAATGAACACCATCCCTCAAATACATACTGTCCTCATTAATACAACCATGCGAAATAGAATGCAGTGTATTGGAACGGAACAACCTACTCACTTTGTTATTAATTTTTTTTACAGAATGATTCAAAGCTGAAACAGAAAAAGCCCCCCGCCACACTTTTCGTGGGATCATATGGGACCACGCAATTGTGCACCCTGGAACTCTCCTTGCTAACCAACTTACAGTGGAAAGCATCGCCTCAAGGAGAAGTCGTCTACCAGTGGTGACCAAATCATTGCCCCCAAGATGTACTATGACTACAGACGGCGGTGACCTCGTCCGCCCTAGCAAATCCTCGAAAAACGATTGAAACTGGTCAATACAGAGACCGCCCCTTCCGTAGAAGGACACACTGTACCCGTATTCCCCAGCCACGTGAATCATGTCACCTGTCTTGAATACGTCCGCGGCACGCCTCACGTATGAGTGGCCCACGACCCACACCTCCCTTCTCACAGCCGGTGATGTCTGACCGCTGGCCCGGTGTTGGGTCGACTGCATAGTCCGCCCCGCCTCGTAGGCTTGCGTAACTGAAAACCAAACAAAACAAGAAGCGTGAGTACATCATTACAGCTTCACAACATGTGCAAACGCACATACCTCTTATAACAATTGGAGGACCAACGCCCCACCCGTTTAACTTGTTCCACATTCAGACCCCTGGCTGTAGCCTCTGTAGCAGCCCCTATCCGAAAGGAATGGGTCCCAAACTCGCCCGGGTTCAAGCCCGCAGCTGTAATCGACATCGCAAGCACCCGCTGAAACTGAAACCTTGTCAGTGGGGTGGCGTCAGCGTGTCTCAACAAGGCCCCCCCCCATGATGCCACCCTTCGTGTTAAATAATCCTCTAAACACTTCACCGGGCACATGGAGGACCCGGGAATCCTGCGTATGATTATGCAGTCACCCATCCCACTCTGATCGGTCTTGGACCTCACAAACGAGACAGTCATTGTCTCCCCTCTGATCTGCACGTGCTCTGCGCACAGCCCTCCCGTCACATCCTGCTTGTTCCTTGCCACTAATTCGCTTACCCGCATAGCCCCATGAAATGCCAGCGTAAAAGCGGCTCGGAATAACACTGTCTCAAACTGAGATGAACAAGTTGCAGGGAGTCTGGATAATAACTGGGCCAACCTATCCAAACCTATCGGGCGCCTCTCATCTACTCTGCGACCCTCAAGGCGTTGCCACCCACGTAGCGCTTTTTGTACAACGAAAGACGCTGTCGGGTCCTGGATCCCATGAGCCCTAGCAACAAAGGAAATGGCAGCCCGATGCCTCTGGGCCGTGGCCACCGATTTCCCTGCCAGATGTAAAGACATCAGAAAGTTCACTACCCATTCCTCCTGGCCCCAAAGCTCCTCTCTAGCAGTCCCCAAAAAGGCAAAATAGGACCGGAACGCCCCTTCATATGCCCTCCTTGTCCTGGGTGCTAAACTCTCTCCCACGAGGTTACGAAGTTTGGGGCACCGAGAGACCAGAGAGCTTCGGGAAAGGGTGCCGGCTCCGGGTCCGCTGTGGGAAGAAAACCCCAGAAGGCCTGCATACGAAAACGAGAAAGGGCATCAGCCGCCTGGTTCATTACCCCCGGGACATGTCTTGCCTTGAATAGCACATTCAATTGCATACATAGTAATACGATTTCCTTGAGCAGCCTCAAAATCCATTTGCATCGTGCTGCCTGGCTATTGATACACTCAACCACGGTCATATTGTCAGACCAGAATACCACAGAGTGATCTCTGAACCCTTCGGGCCACGTTCTCAGGGCCACCAAAATGGGGAAAAGTTCCAGGAAAGCAATGTTACTTGTCAGTCCACTGTCATGCCACCATGCCGGCCACTTTTGTGCAGACCATCGAGTGCCGAAAATGGCACCAAAACCTATGCTCCCTGCCGAATCTGTCCACAGCCCCAGCTCCTCAGAGGACACGGCCGGTTTGTTCCAGACGACTCGACCATTGAAATCCGCCAGAAATGCCAACCAAATGCGCATGTCCTGGCGGACCTCTGCCGAGAGCCTTGTGCGATGATGGCCCTCCTTCAGGCCGACCATGGCTTGAGCGATCGAGCGGGAAAAGGGGCGGGCCATTGGTATAACTCTCAGGGCAAAATTCAACTGTCCCACTAACTGCTGTAATTGATGCAGCTTAACCTTAGATTCACTTATACACATTTGCAGGGATGTCCTGAACCTTAACACTTTGTCACCTGGTAAACGGAAACAACCTTCTCCGGAGTCTAACTCGATCCCCAGAAACTCGAGGCAAGTCGAAGGACCAACAGTCTTACCTGGTGCCAATGGCACGCCAAACTGATTCATTAAGACACAAAATGCAGCCAAAGCCTGCCCACATTCCGGATCCCCGGCTGCCCCCAGGAACAAAAAATCATCGAGATAATGCATCACATGTTGGAAACCTGTCTTCTTTGTGAAGACCCATTGTAGGAAACTACTGAATTTTTCGAAATAGGCACAAGATATAGAGCACCCCATCGGCATACACCTATCCATGTAATAATGACCCTGAAACATGAAACCTAGGAGACGCTGATCGTCTGGATGTACCGGGAGCAACCGGAACGCTGACTCGATATCAGATTTTGCCATCAGCGCACCGGGCCCCAGGCGATTCAAAATGGCTACGGCCTCATCGAAGGATGCGTACCGCACCGAACACACTTCCGGGTCTATCGCTTCGTTTACGGAAACACTACGTGGGGCTGATAAATTATGTATCAGCCGAAACTCCCCCGGGTCCTTCTTGGGGACCACCCCTAAAGGAGAACAAACAAAGTTAGCAACCGGGGGTACACTAAACGGACCGGCGACTCGACCTCGAGTAACCTCCTTCCGGATCTTTTCCTGTACCACGGTCGTATGCTGCAAGACCGATATCTGATTTTTACATTTCTCTACACCTTGAAAGTCCCCCACTGGGATGCGGAAACCATATGAAAACCCGTTCCGCAACACCCCAGCGGAAGCACGATCCGGGTATTCGCTGAGCCAGGGAATCATCGCCAAGGTATCAATCGGGGTAGGTAAAGGCGCCCCTCGGACTATGTTAGACCTGTTTGGCGCTTCCTCTACCCCCGTTATCACCCGTTTTGGCTCTGCACGTGGACTCAGGATGGGATGATTGCCCACACCCACTACATTCGTGTCTAAATTTGCACGACCCCTGGGGCCTAGTACATTTACCCCTGTTAAAGTTCAAACAAACCCCCCTTTTACCTGTATTGCCGGTAGGCCTCGAGTGATTGTCGGTACCCGTACCTGATCGAAAGGGCGTCCCCGCATACTGGCGGGAGGATTCGCCAACGTTACTCCCTACCAATGGCAATTTCAACATACCAGTATCCTCCATTTTGGACCAGGACACAGAATCATAACAATCCCAAGTTAAGTTTTTATCATGTTCTTTTGCCTTTCTGAACAGATTATCATAGCAGAACCAATGATTACCCTCGTGTGATACAGAGTACCCCATGATCCGTGACTGATAAATCGGCAATTCGGGTAGCAATTCGGGCCTTCGTTCCCCTAAGATCGATGTAAAAATCCCCCACGCTTTGCCCCAATTGCCAATGTTTTCATTTACCTTAAAGGCGGCCATCTTTGCGCGCCAAACACTCGGATGCATGAGGTCCTTCTGGCCCTTAACATGCTCCATCTCATAATGATCAGTAAGCAACGAGAAGATGTTTACATACTCCCCTGCCCACATCTTTTCTTTAATAGCTAAAGGGACATGCTGACCCAACTTTTCCCTTCGAGAGGGTGCTGACTCATCCCTCGCAATCGGCAATGGCCGCTTACCTGAACCGGACGCTGTCTCTGCGACTGAACCAGTCCCCTGTGACTTCTCTACTGCCGCAGCCGGCGTGGATACCTTCGCTGCTTTCCGTGTTTCACGCAGTTGCTTCATCAACACCTGCGCGTCGACAGCCGTGGCGCCCTCGCTACCTTTACCCAACCACGCTGCTAATTGTGCTGCCAGTTCGGGCGGCATATCTTCCCCGGACACGGGAGTGACCACTACGGGAATCGGGTTCCCTTCCTCCGGCACGGGAGTGGGTGCTTCGAGCGGGGTACTGGGACCCGGGATGTCTCCCCCAGCTGCTCCCCTCCTGGGCCTCTTGCCTTTTCCTCCGGGGCTGCTCCCGCCAAAGGACGTTTCGGCCCCCCTTCCTCGTCTTTATCCATTCGCCTCTTTAGGTCGGTCACCTCTTTCATGAGAACACGTAGCATCTGGTCGGTAGTCATTCGCTTTCCCTCCTTCTTCGGCATTCTCCGACAGAGTATCTGAAAAACAAACAAGAACGATTACAACGCTCAAAAATTGGCTCTTCGTTCCGTCTCGAGCTCACGTGCAGCGAGGAGGTGCAGCTTCAGAGCACAGGAACAAGAGGATGCTTTCTGGTCTTGCTTCTCCTTTTATCCGTCTTCAGGGCGGGCGTAAACCCGCCCCTGCCTGCCCAAGGGCGTGGCCAGCCGCGTCTGTGTCTAGGCCAACCCACTCTAGGGCGGGAAAAGGCGCGCCCCGGCTACGCCGCTTCGGGCATACCAGCCGAGACTCGCCTCCCGCCCAAGATGGCTTCCCGGGGGGATCGTGGTACTCCGCCATACGTTCGGGGGGACCGAATGGTCGCCCCTTTCCAGACTTACATTCCCTCTACTTCATGAACCTTTTGCAATTCTTCACAGGAAATCCCGAGATTCTTTCATTAAAATTTTGGTTTTAAAAACACCAGGTAAGAATTTTTAAGGTCAAACGGCAATTTTTTTTTGAAAGTTACAACGGAATCATTGCAGAATGACCAGCCGTTTCGAGACTTTAAATAAGCTGTATAATGTCCTGATGTTGTTGAAGGACCATCGTGATAGATAATTGCTACAGTTACAAAAGTCCTTCCTGATATTGAAAGCTGAGAAGCCACAACATTTTTTATTAAAGTTGACAATTTTGATCCATCAGGCCTACATCGTTGGATCATTAAAATGACATACTGTCCATATCTACGTATAAGTAATGTTGACATCATTTCAGATTTACATTGGCTACACTCCATGTTGTGATCCACTGCATTTACTAGCTTATTAAAGGAGACTGATTTACTGTCTGGCAAAGTTAAATATATAAATCTTTCTGAGTCTACACTAGTAGTACTTGATACACTACAATTCTCGCAGTCATGCTGCCATTGATAAGAAAGCCCAAACAGGTGATCTACATCTACACCCTCATCTTGCAATACATCAAGCATATACATTAAAAACTCCTGACAATCTTGCTGATTATTTTCAGAGAAGTCTGTTTGACCTGAACATTCATCTAACAGATAACGAACTTCAGACACACTTTCTACTTTTGTTCGATCAGTGCTACATTTCTCAAAAACAGAATTCAACAAACAGCATAAAATTTGTTCTGAATTCAACAGAATCTGTTCTTTTAAACTCTCTAGTGAAAAGAGAACATTAACCACTACATTTGCATAGCAGTTGACACCAGAACTGTTTTCAAATTGAAAACCGACAACATCTTCAACAGAATCCACTTTCTTTCTGCTAACAATTTTCGGATCATTGACTTTTAGTCTTTTTGCAACAACCTCCCTACTATTACTGATATTTCTACGTTTCCGGCCTACCACACGTTTCTCAAACAAAGGATATTGAGGCAAATGTGGCGCATTCTCGCTTCTTAACCTATTGTATTCCTTAACACAATCTAGATCCGCACAAATGTTTGTGACATCACAGTCAATCAAGTACAATCCTGATAAAGTTCTAACTCGTGACAATGCCACATATGCCATACCCTCCTTGAACACAGAACTGCCAATATTCAACAATGCACTATCTACACTTAAACCTTGCGATTTATGGATTGTTACCGCATATGCCAAGCAAACAGGAAACTGTTTACGGCGAACATATTGGAAAGGGGCGACCATTCGGTACCCCGAACGTATGGTGGAGTACCACGATCCCCCCGGGAAGCCATCTTGGGCGGGAGGCGAGTCTCGGCTGGTATGCCCGAAGCGACGTAGCCGGGGCGCGCCTTTTCCCGCCCTGGAGTGGGTTGTCCTAGACACTGACGCGGATGGCCACGCCCTCGGAGGCAGGCGGGGGCGGGTTTACGCCCGCCCGAAGACGGATAAAAGGAGCAACAAGCCAAGAAAGCATCCTCTTGTTCCTGTGCTCTGAAGCTGCACCTCCCCGCTGCACGTGAGCTCGAGACGGAACGAAGAGCCAATCTTGAGCGTTGTAATCTTTCTGTTTGTTTTACAGATATCTTCATTTGAGAATGCCAGGCAAGAAGGTCGGAAAGCGGGTCGGTACCGATCAGATGCTCCGCATGCTCATAAAGGAGGTAGCCGATTTGAAGAAGCAGATGGCGGCTAAGAACGGGGAGGGAGGACCGAAGCGAGTCATCGGACCAGCTTTGCCAGGAGTAGTCCCTGGTGGGAGAGGCAAGAGGTCCAAAAGGGGGGCACTGGAGGGGGAAACCCCGGTTCCCGACACCCCACTCGAGGAGCCAACCCCGGTTCCGAAGGAGGGGCATCCGATCCCCGTGCCCGGGGAAGATATGCCTCCCGAGTTAGCGGCACAATTAGCAGCGTGGTTGGGAAAAGATAGTGAGGGCACCACGGCTGACGACGCCCGGGCAGTAATGAGACAACTGCGGGAATCTAGAGAGGCTGCAAAGGCACCATCTTCTGTTACCCCGCCAGTTCCGGCGGCTGAAAATGCAACAGGCCCAAGTTCGGCGGCAAATGCAGCATCTGGTTCAGGTAAGCGGCCATTGCCGATCGCGGGGGAGGGGTCTGTACCTTCACGAAGGGAGAAGGTGGCTCAGCACGTTCCACTGGAAATTAAGGACAAGATTTGGGCGAATAAGTATGTGAACATTTTTTCTTCGCTTACCGACCATTACGAGATGGAGCATGTTAAGAGCCAAAAGGAGCTCATGCATCCGGGTGTTTGGCGCGCAAAAATGGCCGCCTTTAAGGTTGATGAGAACATAGGTACTTGGGGCAGAGCGTGGGGCATTTTTACCTCCATCATGGGCGAGCGCAGGCCCGAGTTGCTAACCGAGTTGCCTGTTTATCAGTCACGTATCATGGAGTATTCCGTATCGTATGGGGGCAATCAGTTGTTCTGTTATGACAATATTTTTAGAAAAGCTAAGGAGCAAGACCCAGTTCTGACTTGGGATTGTTTCGACTCCGTGTCATGGCAAAAAATGGAAAGTTCAGGAATGTTAAAAGTGCCATTGTCAGGGAGTAACGGGGGGGAATCTTCCCGCCAATCCTCTGGGACACCCTTTCGGACGGGTGCAGGTAACGAGTACCACTCGAAGCCGAGTGGCAACGCAGGTAAAAAGGGGATTTGTTGGAATTTTAACAGGGGGAAATGTACGAGGCCCCAGGGGTCATGCAAGTTCAGACATGAATGTGGGGGGTGTGGGCAGCCATCCCATCCTGAGTCCATGTGCAGAGCCAAAACGGGTGATAACGGTGGTAGGGGAAGCGCCAAACAGGTCTGAAATAGTCCGAGGGGCGCCTTTACCTACTCCGATTGATACCATGGCAATGATTCCTTGGCTCAACGAATACCCGGATCATGCTTCCGCTGGGGTGTTGCGAGACGGGTTTTCATATGGTTTCCGCATCCCAGTGGGGGATTTTCAGGGTGTAGCAAACTGTAAGAATCAACTATCGGTCTTGCAGCATACGGCGGTGGTACAGGTAAAGATTGGGAAGGAGGTGACTCGAGGTCGTGTCGCCGGTCCATTTGATTTGCCACCGGTTGCTAACTTTGTTTGTTCCCCTCTAGGGGTGGTCCCCAAGAAGGACCTGGGTGAGTTTCGGCTGATACATAACTTGTCAGCCCCACGTGGTCTTTCCGTTAATGAAGCGATAGACCCGGAAGTGTGTTCGGTGCGGTACGCATCTTTCGATGAGGCCGTTGCCATGTTGAATCGCCTGGGGCCCGGGGCGCTGATGGCAAAATCAGACATCGAGTCAGCGTTCCGGTTGCTCCCGGTGCACCCAGACGATCAGCGTCTCCTTGGTTTTATGTTTCAGGGTCGCTATTACATGGATAGATGTATGCCAATGGGGTGCTCGATATCCTGTGCCTATTTTGAAAAGTTCAGTTGTTTTTTACAATGGGTATTCACAAGGAAGACGGGTTTTCAGCATGTTATGCATTATCTCGATGACTTTCTGTTTTTGGGGGCAGCCGGGGATCCTGAGTGTGGACAGGCTTTACATGAATTTTGTGTCTTGATGAAGCAATTCGGTGTGCCATTGGCGCCAGGTAAGACTGTGGGTCCCTCAACTTTGCTTGAGTTCCTGGGGATCGAGCTCGACTCGGAAGAAGGTTGTTTTAGATTACCCAGGGAAAAAGTGTTAAAATTCAGGTCATCCCTTGAAACATGTATTCGTGCGACAAAAGTAAACCTGCATCAATTGCAACAGGTGGTGGGTCAGTTGAATTTTGCCCTGAGAGTAATGCCAATGGCACGCCCCTTTTCCCGCTCGATTGCACAAGCCATGGTCGGCCTGAAGGAAGGACATCACCGCACGAGGCTCTCGGCAGAGGTTCGCCAGGACATGCGCATTTGGTTGGCATTTTTGGCGGATTTCAATGGTCGGATTGTCTGGAACAAACCGGCAGTGTCCTCCGAGGAGCTGGGGCTTTGGACAGATTCGGCGGGGAGTGTAGGTTTTGGTGCCATATTTGGTACACAATGGTCGGCGCAAAAATGGCCGTCATGGTGGCACGAGTGTGGGCTGACAAGTAACATTGCTTTCCTTGAACTCTTCCCTATTTTGGTGGCCTTGAAAACATGGCCGGAGGGGTTTCGGGATCACTCTGTGGTGTTCTGGTCTGATAACATGACTGTGGTTGAGTGTATCAATAGTCAGGCAGCACGTTGCAAATGGATTCTGAGACTGCTCAAAGAAATTGTGTTATTGTGTATGCAGTTGAATGTACTCTTTAGGGCAAGACATGTCCCGGGGGTACTGAACCAAGCGGCTGATGCGCTTTCTCGTTTCCGTATGCAGGCCTTCTGGGGTTTTCTGCCCGCAGCGGACCTGGTGGCAGCACCCTTTCCCGAAGCTCTCTGGTCTCTCGGTGCCCCGAACTACAAAACCTCGTGGGAGAGAGTTTAGCACCCAGGACAAGGAAGGCATATGAAGGGGCGTTCCGTTGCTATTTTTCTTTTTTGGGTTCTGCTGGGGGGGAGCTTTGGGGACAGGAAGAGCTTGTCGTGAGATTTCTGCTGTCTTTACATCAGGCAGGCAAATCAGTAGCTACGGCCCAGAGGCATTGGGCCGCCATTTCCTTTATGGCAAGGGCTCATGGGATCCAGGACCCGACAGCGTCTTTTGTGGTGCAGAAAGCGCTGCATGGGTGGCAACGCCTTGAGGGTCGCAGAGTAGATGAGAGGCACCCGATAGGTCTGGATAGGTTGACCCTGTTATTGTCCGTACTCCCGGCAACGTGTTCATCCCAGTACGAAGCAGTGTTATTCCGAGCTGCATTTGCGCTAGCATTCCATGGGGCTATGCGGGTAAGCGAATTGGTGGCGAAGAACAAGCAGGATACGATGGGGGGACTGTGCCGGGAGCACATTCGGGTCAGGGGGGAGACGATGACAGTCTCGTTTGTAAGGTCCAAAACCGATCAGGGTGCAAATGGGGACTGCATAATCATTCAGAGGATCCCCGGGTCTTCCATGTGCCCTGTGGTGTGCGTAGAGGAATATTTAGCGCAGAGGGTGGCATCATGGGGGGGGACCTTGTTGAGACACGCTGACGCCACCCCACTGACGAGGTTTCAGTTCCAGCGGGTGCTTGCGATGTTGATTTCGGCCGCGGGCTTGAACCCCGGCGAGTTCGGGACCCATTCCTTTCGGATAGGGGCTGCTACTGAGGCTACAGCCAGGGGTCTGAGTGTAGAAGAAGTAAAACGTGTGGGGCGTTGGTCCTCGAACTGTTATAAAAGGTATGTGCGGTTGCACATGTTGTGAAGCTGTAATGATGTACTCACGCTTCTTGTTTTTGTTTGGTTTTCAGTTGCGCAAGCTTACGAGGCGGGGCGGACTGTGCAGTCGACCCGACACCTGGGGACCAGCGGTCAGACATCACCGGCTGCGAAAAAAGAGGTGTGGGTCGTGGGCCACTCATACGTGAGGCGTGCCGCGGACGTATTCAAAGCAGGTGACATGATTCACGTGGCTGGGGAATACGGGTACAGGGTGTCCTTCTACGGAAAGGGCGGGCTCTGTATTGACCAGTTTCAATCCTTTTTCGCGGGTTTGTTAGGGCGGACAAGGTCACCGCCGTCTATAATCATAGTCCATCTTGGGGGCAACGATTTGGTGGCCACTGGTAGACGACTTCTTCTTGAGGCAATGCTTTCCACAGTAAGTTGGTTGGCAAGAAGAGTTCCAGGGTGCACAATCGCATGGTCCCATATGATCCCACGGAAATTGTGGCGGGGGGCTATTTCGGTTTCTGCTCTGAATCATTCAGTAAAGACAATTAATAACAAATTGAGTAGATTGTTTCGGTCAAGTACACTGCATTCTGTTTCGCATGGTTGTATCAAAGGGGACAGTATGTATTTGGGGGATGGGGTTCATTTGTCCCGAATGGGGAATGAGTTACTCATAGGAGACCTCATGGCTTGGCTAAAGAGTTTAAAACATGACCTTTAGGCAGGAGTTGTTGTGGGGGGTCCGGATAGCCGGTCAGCTATCCGGCCTGTGGCGGTAAGGTCATGATCGGTGAGCAGTAATTGGAAGATCCCTATGGGGGGGCGTCACCCATTACGGATGGGAGCGCTCGGGGGAGGTGGCCATTGGCCCCTCAACGGGGAGGCGGTCCCTTCTAAGGATAGGCCGCCGGAAGGAAAGGAAAGGTGGTCAAGGCCCCTTCCTGGATAGGAGGGGCTACGGGCCCTCCTGGGGAATTTTCCGGGGCCAGGACATCTGCGACGGCAGATGGGGTAAGTTGTGTGGGGTTCGGGAGGGGGTTTACGCTACCTTTTAGACACCTCACACGAGTCCTCGGACGACCGTTAAATGGCGTTGAGTTCATTGGGGCCCCCGTCAAGTCCAAGGGAAATTGGTAGATGCACTTGAGGTACGCCTCTGTGCGGTCGCTCCCCTCACAAGTGAGGGGGGGTATTTCTGGTTTAGGGATCTGACACCGGTTACGACCTTGCCGTTGGCCCTTAACGTTAGGATGTACAATTTCAAGTCAAATGTTTTGTAGGATGTTAGTTCGGCTAGGAGAACCTTTGTATTAGAGATCTGTTAAGGTTAGCCAAACATCGTAATGTGGAAATGAAATTGTACATAATATGAAACTGTTATTTTAATGTTTTGATTTTGTTTCATATTTTAATAAATACGGCCGGGAGGGTCACTCCCTCCCGCCTTCCAAAAGTTCAGAACCGTTTCCGGTTTCCCATCCTTGGGGATTGTGTTGAGAGGGGGTGGCGGGTATCTCAGCCATATGGAAAGGGGCGACCATTCGGTCCCCCCGAACGTATGGTGGAGTACCACGATCCCCCCGGGAAGCCATCTTGGGCGGGAGGCGAGTCTCGGCTGGTATGCCCGAAGCGGCGTAGCCGGGGCGCGCCTTTTCCCGCCCTGGAGTGGGTTGTCCTAGACACTGACGCGGATGGCCACGCCCTCGGAGGCAGGCGGGGGCGGGTTTACGCCCGCCCGAAGACGGATAAAAGGAGCAACAAGCCAAGAAAGCATCCTCTTGTTCCTGTGCTCTGAAGCTGCACCTCCCCACTGCACGTGAGCTCGAGACGGAACGAAGAGCCAATTTTGACCCACCCACCAGCCCCTGAGGACAGCAAGTTGTTTTGAATAAAGTTTTGATGTGGTAACTCTGTTTCTTACAGGTTGTGATGATTGTCGTGATATTTTGAGTATGCAATAAAGAATGATCATTTTCAGTATGTTTTTTCAAATAAAGTAATTCTGCACTAGTGTTGATCAGTAATCATGCTCGTAATAGTTATGATTGTTTTGAAATTTAGTAATTTAGGTAAATTGTCGTATTTATTTTGGTCGGGCGGTAAGGTCATGATCGGTGAGCAGTAATTGGAAGATCCCTATGGGGGGGCGTCACCCATTACGGATGGGAGCGCTCGGGGGAGGTGGCCATTGGCCCCTCAACGGGGAGGCGGTCCCTTCTAAGGATAGGCCGCCGGAAGGAAAGGAAAGGTGGTCAAGGCCCCTTCCTGGATAGGAGGGGCTACGGGCCCTCCTGGGGAATTTCCCGGGGCCAGGACATCTGCGACGGCAGATGGGGTAAGTTGTGTGTGGTTCGGGAGGGGGTTTACGCTACCTTTTAGACACCTCACACGAGTCCTCGGACGACCGTTAAATGGCGTCGAGTTCATTGGGGCCCCCGTCAAGTCCAAGGGAAATTGGTAGATGCACTTGAGGTACGCCTCTGTGCGGTCGCTCCCCTCACAAGTGAGGGGGGTATTTCTGGTTTAGGGATCTGACACCGGTTACGACCTTGCCGTTGGCCCTTAACGTTAGGATGTACAATTTCAAGTCAAATGTTTTGTAGGATGTTAGTTCGGCTAGGAGAACCTTTGTATTAGAGATCTGTTAAGGTTAGCCAAACATCGTAATGTGGAAATGAAATTGTACATAATATGAAACTGTTATTTTAATGTTTTGATTTTGTTTCATATTTTAATAAATACGGCCGGGAGGGTCACTCCCTTCCGCCTTCCAAAAGTTCAGAACCGTTTCCGGTTTCCCATCCTTGGGGATTGTGTTGAGAGGGGGTGGCGGGTATCTCAGCCATAAAGTCTTTAACAAGCAAAAACCTAGCAGAACAACGACCAATTAGCTGTACTTCCTCAATGCCATCAAATTTAATTTTTAAAAATTCTATTCCATCTCTATTTCTGTACTTCTCAAAATCAACAACATTACCCATTGATCCATTTACCAGACCTCTTTCAACATGTAAATTCCTTCTCAAAATGATTCGGCAATTTAAACACACATTCAAAGTCTTTTCAAAACCCGCTGTTTTAGATATAGTCTTCTCTAATGAATCCAATTTTGATTTCAAATTCTCAGACAAAATAATTGTTGATCCCATATGCTCTATTTTGTCAATAGCTTCAAGTTTCACAATCTCTTGCTTTTCTAAATTCAACATTTTGTTGTTGAAGATGGCACATTCTGCAAGAGTTGGCATCTAACATATTCCGGATTTCTTCTCAGTAATTTTCTGAAAAATATTCTCAGCCACAATCTCTTGTTCGGGATATAAATTTGAAAGTAATCGTGCATTTAAAGCTTCTTTTCCATGCTCGTTCACTTTTCCAATTCTAATATCTTGTAGAATATTCTTGTAATCTTCATCTTTTGCCTGACGCATATTTTCATGCAGTTCAGCATAATTGAAGTTTAACCATATATTGACGTTGCCAATGCTCCCTATTCACTTCTTGGTATCTTCATGTGTAAGCAGTTTAAACACTGGTTGTCCTTTCACTGGTGTCAGCTGCAGAAGATCACCAAAAACAATGATGTGTTTGCCACCGAATAACACATCATACTCTGTTTTAAGAACTTCCTGCATTCTTAAATGCACAAAAGCAAGCATGACATTGGAAACCATGCTTACTTCGTCAATGATAAGAAGTTTCATCTTCTTCAACACTCTAGATACTTCACAACAAGCATCCCCAGATAATTTGTGATATTGTAATTTGTTATCATGCTCCACTGGCAGCATCAGTAACCGATGCAAAGTAATCCCTTTAATGTTATGAGCTGCCAGTCCAGTTGGAGCGGTCACAACACAAGACAGCGATGACTCAGTCCTTTTCTGCAGATAACATGAAATTGCTTTAATAAGAAAACTTTTTCCAGTTCCCGCTTCTCCACTCACGTATAGTCAGACAGGCTTCAACGACGTACATGAGCACTCTTCCTTCTCATGACTTAATCCATGCTCAATTTGGTTGGTAACTTCGTCATATATTTTTCTCTGCTCAACGTTGAGTTGTCTTTCCAAATCTTCTAAGTTAACCGCATCATTCTGAGCATGTGCCATGGCTCTTTCCACTTCAATCATGGCAGTGGCAGCTACATTTTCAATAACTGGTTCTCCTAGTGGATCCTGACTCAATGAAACAGAACTCTGACTGTCCTGAGAACTGTCTCTAGCAATCTCGGCTGCAATTGTTGCTTCGTGCTCAATTTCTGCATTCAACATTTGTAGATATTTTGGAAAAACAGGACATTCTATGGACTCCTTGGCTACATTGAAAGAGTCTTCGTAACAGAGGAAATCCCCAAGCAGTTCCTCTTCTGCACGCCAAGGTTTGAAAAGTTGTAAAATAGCTAAATAGAAAAACTCTTTTCTTTCTGGAGATTCGCAATCCAATTTTCGATGATTTACCAATTGACATTTTTTTTGCTTGACCAGACATCCCTCACTTCCAATTACAGCATACACTCCTTTATCAATATCTTCTTTCATGTTCCTCTTGAAAACGTAATTTTGAAGAACATCATACAGACAAGCATTCTCCAGGTGACTGCTTCTATTTGGATAATATGTATCCAAAATGTTGGTCTTCAAAATATCTGTACTGTTTGGCTCCTTCTCCGCCAAATACTCAATTTCCCGTACAGGTTTCAGAACTCGATTACGCGTTGCAGCAAGACCAAGACTCGCCCAAATGATACTCCTAGATTTGGCATAGAGACTTGCTGAAGATAACCGGTCAGAACATTCGTAAGCTCCGATTTCTCGATGCGACAACATCTTCAGACTGAAACTGTACAACTTCTTACTGAGGCTCTTTTCATGGGAAATGTCCTCCCACATATCCTTCAGTTCTGTCTTTTCTTTTTTGGTGATGTAAGACGTCACATACTGAGCCACAGCCATACATTTGTCAGCCACAAACTGTATATCCATGTTAGCATTCCAAATGGACAAAATCACTGGGTTGTAGTCATTGATGTACTTGGACTCTTCGTTTCTTTTCAAATTGTATGTGTTTTTGGGTGATTTCCTCGTCACATTATGTCGCAGCGAAGACATCAAATTGTTAACTCTTCCTTTTGATATCACCGACCGTGGAAATGCAAAACGACATTTGGTGTAGTACTTGTCCTTGTTTCTGAATTTACGACGACAGTACTTTCCACAACGATGGCTTTGAAACCGTAAAACTTGTTCTCTTAGACTTTTATCTTCGTTTGTCTATGGAACAGCACACGTAGAATACTGTTCTATGAAATTCATCACTATGTCATCCGGATATGTTCCAAATTTTGGTGCATCTTTGATCCATAGCAGCATATGTATATGAGGAGCACCTCTTGCTTGATACTCCTTTCTCCAGAAGAAATCCAACACCTCTCCGAGAGGTGGATTTTTCTTGTTCGTGATGAAAGACATCATAGCTTCAAATCTATGATTGAAGTACCTGCATAGATTTACTGTTCTCCGGGTGTTTTGAATTCAATATTTTCAATGTTTCCATTTACCTCTCGTAGAAATTCAAGTAAGTCTTCCCAGCCATACTCAGCACAGCTGAGAGTGAGGAACCATGTGGGAGTTCCTAAGTTCCTCAGCATACATTTTAAGTCACCATGACGACGGTACCAGTACTCATTAGTACCACGCTGACATGCCATCAGATAAATCAGGTGAGAATCCAAAATACTGTCTTGCACATTGACTTTATCCATAAAGTCCCTTGCCGAGATATTTCGCAGTTGTACACCACTTTTCAAGATGTGGTTCACTGCATAAGACAATCCAGAGAGATCACTTTCAAACAGTAGATGAAATAAATAGGGAATGCATTGACGAAACCTAGGATCTTCTGCAGACAATTGTAAAGTCTGGTATTCTGAAGCAGGAATTTGAACAGGTCGCTCATCATATCGTCCTCCTTGACCTGTGGGAAATTGGAATTGGAAACGGTATTTATAAAGCGCAACTGTCGCTTCGGGAGAAGCATCCTGGCGCTGACTGGAAGGTGTACGGAAGGGTGAGATTAGGCAGGATTAGATGGTGTCCCACACATACTCGTCCGATAGGCTGAAGATCCATGTTTTCAGTTGTTTCCTGAATTGGCTTTCCTTTGTCAACTGTGGGAAACATCGAGCTTCCAAACTTTCCTCCCAAACACTAATGGGACTCCCTTTGGCTTGTTTCATTTGAAACAACTCAATAGCATTCCCCATGACTTCCTTGGAATGCAAAGGATGAACACTATAATGTTCATATATTTCTTCCTTTTTAGAGGCTTCTACTTTCTCAATTTGTCCAGGACACAAATCGCTGTCCTCTTCTTCACTTACTTCGCCCCCTGAGGGTGTCTCCATCGCCAGAGGCGGGGTTGGTGCCTACTTAGGGACCTCAGCATTTTCCCGCACAGCGGACGCGCTGATTACTCGGCGCTGGGGTGCTGCCGGTGTAGGGTGCTCTGTGTTACCTGGCAAACCTTTTTAACTTGACGCTTTTAAATGTGACATTGCAACATCGTATTTTTCCTGCTGTACCTTACCTGCTGCTATCTCGGTCGGCGCCTCGTTCCACCGCGGCAAGTGCCGTTTGTTGTGGAGGGCGTTCACGACCTTGGCACGCCCCCTGAGGGTGTCTCCATCGCCAGAGGCGGGGTTGGTGCCTACTTAGGGACCTCAGCATTTTCCCGTGCAGCGGACGCGCGCGGCGGGTAGCCGGCGGGTCGCCGAAGGCTCGCCAAAGGCGAGCCCGTCTGCGCCCGTCCGTGCCGGTCCGTTGCCAGTGGCCAGGACCCCTGGTTGCCAGCTGATAGCATGGTCCGGTTTGCCCGTGAGGAGTTATTTGCTCTCCGTTGTCAAACGGCGTGTGCGCCACACTCATTGCATCCTGGCTCATTTGACCTGCGGTGTAATCACTGCAGTTTTAAGGCTACGGAGGCAGGCCCATTTCCAACGGCCCCCGCTGACAAAACTAATAATATCGCGAGCTTACTGATATTAAGCCTTAACTGTAGGTCCCTTGTCAAACATCATGAGGACATTTATGAGCTTCTTACGGACTACTCCCCGGACCTGCTAGTCCTAACAGAGACATGGCTGACGAATGACACACTGGCCATCACTACATTAGCCCTCCCTTCTAACTATCTCATTCTAACTCAGAATAGATTTAAGGGCAGGGGAGGGGGATTGGCAGTGATATTTAAAGACATCTATTCTTGCACTCTCTCCCCTACAGAGATAGCCAACTGTGAGAGCGCACTTTTTAAGTTGAAGGTCTCAGATACCTTCACTTTTACGGGCGTGCTGATTTATCGGCCTCCCGGGCTAGCGAGTACATTTCAGGAATCATTGGTTTCTAATGTCTCTGCCTTCATTTTACAGTCAGCTAACTTCAGTGTTCTGGGGGACCTCAATTTACATCTGGAGTCTAGTCTCTCCCCAGCAATACTGAAGTTTCTAGGGGATATGGAAGCTTGCCAATTACGTCAGCTGGTGGTAGGGCCCTCCCATCTAGCAGGCCACTTACTGGACCCGGTGTTTTCGAACATTCAGGAAATTTCAGTTTCCACTCCTAGTCCTCTTAGCTGGACGGACCATTTTTTGGTACAGATCGCTGTTAGGATTCCAGCTGGCCCTGGGGGAAAGCCTCCTCCTCCTTTTTTGAGACGTGCATGGCACAAACTTGATGGGGCACTATTCGAGGCTAGATTAACTAAGTCCCGACCTGCCTGGCCTACTAATCTGGATGAGGCGGATCTAGCCTATAGAGAATGGATCAATGAGTCTCTGGATCATTTCATACCCAGTAAAATGTCAAGACCTAAACGTAAGCAGTCCCAGTTATGGTACTGTGAGGCGCTTGTACTAAAAAAAAAGGAGTGTAAGGTACTTGAACGTATCTGGAGAAGATCGTATGATTTGGTAGCCAAGTCCAATTTCAGAATGGCTACAAAAGCCTACCACAAGTTGATAAAAAAGACCAAGGCTAGTTATTATACTGATCTGATCAATGCCAGCACAAATCGCACAAAAACTATCTTTGCGTTAGTGAAGGAGCTTACTACATCCCCCGTGGGGACTAATAGCATCATAGTATCTGACTCACATTGCGAAGAGCTGGCTCACTTCTTTATTAATAAAGTACAAGGGATTTATAATACATTTAACTCTGGAGAACCATCTATGACCTACAGACCTACTACGGACTCATTGAGCCTTCCCTATTCTCTCCTAACGCTCCCACTCATCTCTCAGACAGACATGGAACCCCTAACTTTAAGAATCAAGTCGGGGTCCCCGGAAGATCCTGTCAAACCCGAGATGTTTAGATTGTTTCCGGAATCTATCTTGACCGAAGGGCAAAAACTGATTAATAAATCTCTGCAATCAGCTACCATCCCGAAATCGTGGAAACATGCCAAAGTGGTCCCCTTGTTAAAAAAACTCACCCTGGACCCCTCTAAGCCAGAAAGTTTCCGGCCTATCTCGCTGCTTCCTTACTTGGCCAAAGTAATGGAGGCACATGTCAATTCTATTCTGACGGATTTTCTGGAGACTAATGGGATCTTGGAGGAGTCTCAGAACGGATTCCGTGCCAAACATAGCACGGAGTCAGCCTTACTGGCCGTCACAGAACATCTAAGGGTGGCACAAGACAGGGGTGACACCTCAGCTGTGGTGCTGCTAGATTTGAGTGCGGCGTTCGACACCGTCTCCCATGGGATCCTAGTCAAGAGGCTATGGGAGATAGGTGTCAGAGAGGATGCTCTGGACTGGTTCGTGTCATTTCTATCTGACCGTTCCTTCCAGGTTCATGCTCCCCCGTACTCATCCGGCAGTTTTCCATTGGGCTGTGGTGTTCCTCAGGGCTCTGCCCTCAGCCCCACGCTGTTTAATGTGTATGTCCGCCCCCTGGCCACATTGGCCAGGGAACGAAACATCGAACTAATATCTTATGCGGACGATACACAGCTGATCTTCACCTTCTCTAATAACATCGTTGGTGATCAAGCCAAATTCCAAGAGGATATCGTGGCCATTTCCAGCTGGCTTACGGAGAACTGTCTTCAGTTAAATTCATCTAAGACTGAAGTCCTCCTGGTTGGTCCGGACACTCAAAAGTGGGACGAGCGGTGGTGGCCCCCTACATTGGGCTCACCGCCTATGCCCAAGAAGGAAGTTAAGAATCTAGGTGTGATCTTAGATGATGCTCTCACCCTGGATTCCCATGCGAAGAGGATAGCTGGTACTTGCTATGGCCGCCTGCGCTCTCTGAAACCTATTCTTGGCTTCTTTGAATCTTCCACCCGTCAGACAATTGTCCAGGCTATGGTCCTATCCCATCTGGACTATTGTATTAATGCTTGGGTCCAATCTGACAGTCATCAATAGACTACAGAAAGCTCAGAATGCGGCAGCTCGGACCCTGTTCGGCTTACCAAGACGCTGCCATACCTCTCAGGTTTTGCGCAGGCTCCATTGGCTGCCCGTAAAACAACGCATTCAATTTAAGACCCTGTGTGTTATGCATAGAATGTTACATTGTCTAGGTCCTAAAATCTTGCAAGGAATCTGTTCCTTCTATGTTCCACAGCGTGCACTCCGGTCTGCGGACCTCTTCCTTGCCTGTACCATCAAGATTCGGAGGTGTAGAGCTGGTGGCCGCTCTTTTAGGTTTCGGGCCCCAAAACTCTGGAACTCTATTCCTCTAGGTGTACGTTCCATCACAAACCACCTACAATTTCGAAAACAAGTAAAAACTTGGCTGTTTTCTTCTATTTAGGGTTCCGCGGTGAATAGATATCCTGCCGCATTCCTCCGGCTGTTATGTGATTGGACCTGTCTGCAAGCGCTGGGACGCCTCGTTGCTGGGGTAGCCATGCGCTATATAAGAGTTACGTAACATAACATAACATAACATAACTTCCTCTTCTGCAACACATACATTCTTGTAGTACTCATTATTTTTTATCAAATACAATGTTGCCTTTTTGACTTTCCTAACATCCACTAAATCTTGCCAGATTTTCTTACTCTTTGTCGGAACACCATTAACTATGATAACCAGAGGTTCCTCTTCCACTTTCTCTACTCCAATTGTATTAATGTTTTTCTTCAAATCCAAAGGCAAATAAACAACCCTTCCCTTTAATCCTCTCTGTAAATCTGATGGATGCAACTTCCCTGTCTTTGGCTCCATTCGTACAATAGCCTGGAAGGGATGGACACTTTGAATCAAAATAGATTCATAAGTATTTAAATCCTTCAATTCAGAAGGAATGTGAACTAATTTCAGATTATTATAAACCGCTCTAGCAGGCATCTGGTTTTGGTTTAATTTGTTATAGCAATAAGTACACATACGTTGGTCCGCTCCCAAATCAAAACAATTTTCTACCATCAAGTATGTGGCAAAATCCTTCCATTCACTATTGTTTTCCATATCACTTTTTGCATATAAATCCACTAACTAAGTCTGATTCTTATAATAAGTCTGTCGACAACACACACAAGTGAAATTAGGTCTCTCACTTGATTTCACCATAAACGTGGACATTTCCTTGTGAACCTTATCTGTACTGAAAATCTGTACACTGTCTTCCACATTACCTTTAAGCATGGGCGGAAAATCCGTTTCGCTCGCGGATTTTGCGGATTTTCGGTAAATTCGCAATCCGCGAGATTCGCGAATCTCCCGCAAAATCCGCAAATCCGCGAGCAGCGGGTTTTTTGTGGCTTGCTCGCACTGTTCGCGTGAGTTCACGACTTCCCAGTACAACTTCGCGCCCCGCGAATAAGCGCTAAATTGCAGAAATACGATCTTAGCATAACTGAAACTACTTACCAGGTTCAAAAGTTCAGGCTCTTCATTAGTAGCCATTTCCTGTAGTGCTTCCTGAGGGGCCCCTCCAGAGTTCAGTTGCCAGTTGCAACTATTATGTGACCCTGCTCTGAACCTCAGAATAGTTACACATATGCCACAAAGGTCCTGAATTACAGCTAAGGGAGACAAGCAGGAGCCAGGCTGGAAGTTCAAATCCATTAATCAGCCCCTAATTCATTATTGTCAGTTGGGGCAGGGCAGGTGTTGTAACTAATTTTGCAACAATGAAAGCACTTAGCAAGTGCAAAAGATAACTAATCAGGAAGCACTAAGGAAGCAGGTGCCAGCTAAAAAAATATTCTGTGACTCATTAATCAGCCCCAAATTAATTCAGGTCACTTGAGGCAGGGAAGGTGTGCTTGCTTTGCCACAATAATGTACACTGACTGGACAACCAGAGGGTGCTGTGATGAAACAGAGGGTGGCATGGGTGGGCCAGATGGTGGCATGAGTAGTCAGAGAGTGGCAGTGGTGACAGAGAGTGGCAGTGATGAAGAAGAGTGTCCCAAACAGGCTGGACACGTAGAAATAACAAGTTTGCGAAACTTGCGACCCGACAGGTAAGTTTGCGCTTTGCGAAATTGTACAAAACCCTCGCGAACTGGCAGAAACCCGCGCGAACACAAAAAAAAATCCGCAAATTCGCGAGAATTCGCAGATTTTGCGGATTGCGAGTTCGCAAATCCGCAAAATTTGCGAACACGAGATTCACAAAATTCGCCCATGCTTAATTACCTTCTTCTAGTGGTTCAATTTTAACATTGTTCTCTTTACTTGCAAAGTAACAGAACTCAATTTCTTGACAAATATTCTTCACATCTACTTCAGAACCATGCAAAACAGCTCTGCTTAATTTTTTAAGCATAATTGCTGGACTCTTAGCATAATACAACATTCTAACTAATTTCCTCACTTTATTATGATGCACTGCTAGCATCCTGAAATGATGAAAAACACTCTGGCATACTCTCCTAGAAAGACAAGCCAGTGAATGACCATGCAAACCTGTCACTTGTCTCACTCTGCAAGGATCTAATTCTTGCAACAACTTTATTTTTTGCTTTACACTTTTCTTATTAAATGTCCGTATAAAATCACAAAGCAAATTGATGGAATCCTGTCGCACACTGCAAATAGAACTACACTTCCAGGTGTACATTGGTCCCTTAGGACGTCTCCCTAAAACCTCATCACTTAACACCTCTTCTGCATCTGCAGACACAAGTATTTCTTTTTCAACCGGACGACCATCTTTTACCTCATATGCTCGACCACTGCTGTCAACTGCATGCACCAAATCATTGTCCTGAAAATAACTCTCCTCATTAAAAAATGCCTCACTATTTGAACTATGCATCCATTCTCCTAAGAAAACTTCACAAAAATTACTTCGATTAACTTCTCTCTTCCATCTACTATTAGATTTGAAAACAGAGATTACCTTGTTTAGTTTCCTAATTCTATTAATTACCAAAATAAATAACTTTCGCTTAATTTCGAAAGCCTGATCAATAATTTTCTCTACATTTTTCTTTTTCTTAAAAAATGACGCTTTCTGTTGACCTTTCTTAAATTGTTTTACCAAATTCACAATTACCCTGTTGCGGAACATTCGCCTACGAATGTCCCTGAATATATTTTCCCTTCTACTGCCATGCACAGAGTTATCTCCTGCTCTAGCACAAACTTTTTTGACGGGCCTTTCCTTTCCATTTAAATTGGGTCTCTTTTTCTGGACTAAAACTTGTTCTGTAGTTATACTTTTGTTTCTACAAATGTTTCTAAGGAATGATTTTGTTCTCTTACCCGGAGCTTTCTTCGTGCGTTGAGGTGATTTTAATGTAGAGGACAACTGCAAGCTTTCAGTAATCTGCTGTCTTTGACGTTTCGTAGCCTTTCGAATTCTATCCTTAGACGGCATTGTCTAATTTCCAAATAATCTGCAGTTGAATCTGTGGTAAAATATAATAAAAAATGTTATTAACCACTATTACCAAACAGTAAATCAATAACAGTAAGAATTAGATTAAACAATGCTATAAAAATGATTCAATAAAATATTTTAAATTTAACTGTGATAGTGATAATATTACAGGGCTTTCATGCAAATGACTGCCCACCCTGCAACAAAAAGCCTACATTAAACTGTACGCACATTAAATTGTGTACTTACCTGCAATAATCCATATGCCAGTGTTTACGTCCCTCCACCCTGTCCCTCCCCCTCCCCGCCTACCTGCCCCACCGTAACTCCCTCCACGACCCGTGGCTGCTGTTTTGCAACATGGTGCATCTTGTAAATCTATCCTGCATTATAAAAGTGACGCAACAGCAACACAAAAGAGGCGCACAACCATCATAAATCTTTCCCTAAAACTTTAAGAGACAGATGTAGGTCGGTCGGTATCGGCCGAAAAACGGTATTTTCGGCCGTTACCGACCAGTTTACAAAATTTGTTATGTAGGGGGCAATATATTACAGAATCGGTAAAATTACCGAATCGGTAATTTTACCGATTCATTAAAATAAAACATCGGTAAATATACCGATTTCATGCCACCCATATGTAGGTGGGACTCTTCAAAGTGCCAGGAGCCTTTACGAATCGGTATTTTACCATCAAAAACAATATCACCGATTCAGTAAATGTAGATTTACCTACATGTGGCCTTGGATTTAGGCCCCAACATACCGATTGGCCATTTACCGGTCGGAAACGGCCGAAATCGGCCGTAACCGGTCAGTAAATGGCCTGAAATGACCACCTACATCGGGCCATAAGTGTGCATGCATTTAATTTCAAAAATTTTTTTTAAACCTTTTATGTAAAACAATTATACACCTACATTCATGAGGAACTGACTTAAAATGCCCTAATACACATCAAAACGTTTTTTTAAGATACTTGCACCTTGTTTTCAATAACTTTTAACATGGCTATGTAACTCAAACAATCAAAATGAAAATTTTACAGGCACACATAGTGTCGTATTTACAAGGGCCTTGCACCACGGGGAAAGTAACTTCAAATGACCAGACACACATGGGGACGTATTTACAAGGCCCTTGAACCCGGGGGAAGTGACTTGAAATTGCTAAGCACCCATAAGAGAGTATTTACAATGCCCGTGCAACACTTATGCATCATTTTCTTTTAACATGGCTATGTAACTTAAACAATCAAGCATTCCTATGGGCTTTGAAGCCCATAGGAATGATTAGGCATTACCGATTCGGTATTTTCCGAATCGGTAATTAAAGAATTCACAATGGTGCAGGGGGTGTCACTTTCACACCCTCTGGCACCCTCAAAACAGACACAGGTGCCATGTGGCAGGCATACCTGCCCTAAGGGCAGGTCTGCCTTTCACATGACATAGGTGTGCATGCACACATGTGCATGCACACCTGAATCGGTATTTTACCATGAAGTTGGATTTCATGCTAAAATACCGATTCGTTAAGGCCTTTGGGACTCAGAAGAGTCCCACCTACATAGGAAATTTACGAATCGGTAATTTTACCGATTCTGTAAATGTAGATTTTCCTACATGTGACCTTGGATTTAGGCCCCTACATACCGATTGGCCATTTACCAATCGGAAATGGCCGAAATCGTCCGTAACCGGTCGGTAAATGGCCTGAAACGACCACCTACATCGGGCCCTAAGTGTGCATGCATTTGATTTCAAAAAAAGTTTTTAAACCTTTTATGTAAAACAATTATACACCTACATTCATGGGGAACTGACTTAAAATGCCCTAATACACATGAAAACGTTTTTTTAAGGTACTTGCACCTTTTTTCAAAAACTTTTTACATGGCTATGTAACTCAAACAATCAAAAACAAAATTTTTCAAGCACACTTCGGGGCGTATTTACAAGGGCCTTGCACCACGGGAAAAGTGACTACAAATGACCAGACACACATGGGGACGTATTTACAAGGCCCTTGAACCAGGGGGAGTGACTTGAAATGGCTAAGGACACATAGGAGAGTATTTACAATGCCCGTGCAACACTTATGCATCATTTTTTACATATACACTGTAGAACAGCATGGGGCAATAACAGCACAGATGCATCATGCATCTGTTCTGCAAAAGCGACGCATTGCAGGAATCACATCACATTCTGATCATAATTTCAAAAAACACAGCACAGCTCCTATGTACATACACACCTTATCAGTACTAATACTTTACATTATCTACAATTACAATTGGTAAAAGAATGCAAAATCACCTTTGAAAGCATAATGCAAACACTTGACGCAAAACATCATTTTAAATACACAGCTGACTTTCTTATTTACGCAAAAAAGCATACTAGTCTTTATCTAAAATATAGAAACGATAACTCACCTTTACAAATTCTTTTTGAATTTCAAAACAGTCTCAGAAACACACCAATTATTCTTGAGCAGAATTAAAGGTATGCACTCCAGAGGCTGGAACCAACAAAGGCACTGAAACGCTGATATTCATCACACATATCTCTCATGTCAGCCAATCAAAACTCTTCCCTCACTATTTTCAAATCAACACCCTTCCCCCCTCTGCCCTTTCAACCTTTTTTCCATAGCAACTACCGCCTGCCAGACCTCTCATGTTCACAAGTTCACACAACAATGTTTCAAATGAACTCTGAACTCTGAGTACACCTGCTAATCCACTGCAATGTTTCATAACGACATTTTTAAATAACCATTCAAAATACATCTTTCAAAGAATACATCCATGCACCCTAACTTTCTGTTTTCAGCAATGGAAATACACCAATCACTGCTAATGAATCATTTGCACTTAAACTCCACATTTTTTTTCATTACAAACTTCACTATTTCAACTGCCATTTCATTTAAGCATGGGCGAATTTTGCGAATCTCGCGTTCGCGAATTTTGCGGATTTGCGAACTTGCAATCCGCAAAATCCGCGAATTCTCGCGAATTTGCGGATTTTTTTTTTTTTGTGTTCGCGCGGGTTTCTGCCAGTTCGCGAGGGTTTTGTACAATTTCGCAAAACGCAAACTTACCTGTCGGGTTGCAAGTTTCGCAAACTTGTTGTTTCTACGTGTCCAGCCTGTTTGGGACACTCTTCTTCATCACTGCCACTCTCTGTCACCACTGCCACTCTCTGACTACTCATGCCACCCTCTGGCCCACCCAAGCCACCCTCTGTTTCATCACAGCACCCTCTGGTTGTCCAGTCAGTGTACATTATTGTGGCAAAGCAAGCACACCTTCCCTGCCTCAAGTGACCTGAATTAATTTGGGGCTGATTAATGAGTCACAGAATATTTTTTTAGCTGGCACCTGCTTCCTTAGTGCTTCCTGATTAGTGATCTTTTGCACTTGCTAAGTGCTTTCATTGTTGCAAAATTAGTTACAACACCTGCCCTGCCCCAACTGACAATAATGAATTAGGGGCTGATTAATGGATTTGAACTTCCAGCCTGGCTCCTGCTTGTCTCCCTTAGCTGTAATTCAGGACCTTTGTGGCATATGTGTAACTATTCTGAGGTTCAGAGCAGGGTCACATAATAGTTGCAACTGGCAACTGAACTCTGGAGGGGCCCCTCAGGAAGCAATACAGGAAATGGCTACTAATGATGAGCCTGAACTTTTGAACCTGGTAAGTAGTTTCAGTTTTGCTAAGATCGTATTTCTGCAATTTAGAGCTTATTCGCGGGGCGCGAAGTTGTACTGGGAAGCCGCGAACTCACGCGAACAGTGCGAGCAAGCCACAAAAAATCCGCTGCTCGCGGATTTGCGGATTTTGCGGGAGATTCGCGAATCTCGCGGATTGCGAATTTACCGAAAATCTGCAAAATCCGCAAGCGAAACGGATTTTCCGCCCATGCTTAATTTCATTCCCACACTTCATCTGACTGCAGCAAAAACTCCTCTAGCCATGTTTTCTGTCTGGATTCTTGGACATAGCTACATCCACTGGGCTCACAGGTATGCTTATAACAGAAATTTACACAACCTCAATTTACAAAATGTGGAAATCAAATGGATTGGTCGAAGAGGATTGAAATGTCACCAATTGATACCATTGGTGAAAACCTTTTTGCATTTGCCAAACCCTGACCTCATAATAGTGCACTGTGGAGGAAACGATTTGAGCACTTTGACTCGGGTAGGTCTGGAAATGCTCCTAAAAGACACCTTTCAGCAATTGATGACACTTTTTCCACAAACTGCCTTGGTATATTCCAATATATGCCAAAGACAAAATGGAGGTGGTCCAATCAATTTTGTCCACAAATTGAGAAATCGAGGAAGCATGTAAATAAGTCTGTTTCAGCTTACATGAGAGACCATGGAATGGGCTGCATCTACAACAATAACTTGCGTTACTATATGCAAGATATCTACAGAGGAGATGGCGTGCATTTCTCAGATGAGGGGAACAGAGTTTTCATACTAAAATTAAGAATGTGTATTGGTTCCTACTTATAAGTTTCTAGAACTTACACAGAACCCAAAAGCTCTTTTCAGAGCTACCTTAACTTAACACACAAAGCCCTACACGACCAAGGCCCGAGCTACCTCAACAGCCGGATCAAATTCTACGCTCCCAAACGCCACCTCCGATCAGCCAACCACGCCCTCGCCGCCGTCCCCCGCATCCGAAGAGCGACTACAGGAGGAAGGTCCTTCTCCTACCTGCCCGCCAAGACCTGGAACTCCCTCCCGACCGACCTGCGCCTGACCCAAGACCACCTCTCCTTCAGGAAGAAGCTGAAGACCTGGCTGTTCGAGCAGTAGCGGCACCCCCCCCCCCCCCCAGCGCCTTGAGACCCTACGGGTATGTAGCGCGCTATATAAGTGTCACTGATTGAAATTACTCATTTGAAATTTTGAATGTACCTTTTTTCACTTATTTTCACTTATATTCGCTTTCCGGTTCGCTACCCAGTTCGCGTACCGGCAGCTAACCACGCGAGAAATTCATTTTTTTTCTCGATATATGAGCCTCCTCAGCCACCCTCAGAAAACTTAGGGGGACAGGATACGTCTAAAGTACCCCAATCTACCCATTCTGAACATTATTTACCCTCCATCTTGTATCTCAATTCTACCGAAACACAAAATGGAGGACACCCGTAACGCTGCAAGTTCGCGTACTGGGACACGCACTGACAAGCACTCGCTCAAAAAAGGTGGGAAAGTAATTTACAGAAAAACCACTGGAGACACTTTCACCAATTAAACATTAATTCATACTACATACCAATCCCTAACATTTTCACAAATTTCGTTGGAATACCATTTAACCATTTAGCATGTAGAACTCTCTAAAATCCCTGAGGTAAATTACTTCAAAAAACATATCGGAAGTGTTGGAAATGACAACCAATTAAAATATTATTTTGAATTTCTACTATTATATCATGACATTTGATTGGTTATGTACCTGAATATATATAAACAAAGAGAGAGAAACACAGCCATTTTGACTACTACTTCCTGAAGTGCATATCCACTAAAAATCAACTGATAACTTCAAGTTATATTTAAAAGGTAAGATATTATTTTTAAAACTGAAGTATGTTCTGTACTGTAAGCTAATTAGAAAAACATTTTCTGACAGTTATATTCTATCACTCTGTAATACTTATAGAATAAAATAGACTTCTCTGTTTTAGTTATGGCAGGGCCGATCCTAGGATTTGCGAGGAACTGGGCTAAAAGGGAACGTGCGCGAGGCCCCCTCCAATTTATATAAGTGTCCCCTTGCAAGGAGAACATTCACAGACACTGTGGGGGCCCCATTGTCCAGCATTTTGACGCCCCCACAGTTTGAACTTTTACACCACATGCATTTCTCACACCTTCATAAGTGTGAGAATTGATTGTGGTCTAAAAGTTAAAACTGTGGGTGCGCCAAAATGCTGGACAATGGGCCCCCCACAGTGTCTGTGAATGGTCTCCTTGCAATTGAGGGAGCGTCTCCTTCTCTCTCCCCTATGCCTCCTGACACCATCCATGAGAGGCCCAAGGAGGGGGCCCCCTCCAATGGACCTTAATTGCAGGCGACACCTTTCTTTGTGATAGATCTCGAGGGAAACAAAAGGACACATCACCAGTGCGTGGCCCCATGCTGGTGGGCTGAGTGCGAGACCATGAGCGGCAGCCCACGCTGCCCATGCCTAGCGCCGGCCCTGAGTTATGGATGACGTTAGACTTGTCTAGTATAATTCAGAATTGACTAAGAGTTTATTTTATAATTTTCTTCATATTTCTACTTCCAATTTGATACCATACACAGCCCAACGAAAAAATCACTGTTTAAATAACCAAACTGCCTGTCTGTACTGAAACCCAACAGTGCACTATCTGTACTGATATATTTTTTAAAAATTCATTTTTCAGAATACAAAATGGAAGGACAACAAGAAAATAACTTGCAAATTGAAGCAGAAAAACAAAACGAGACAGAAATTGACCATGATTTCTATGACGATTCAATAAACACTGAACTTCTGAACTATTATTTCCTAATTCAAAAATTGTTTGACACATTATTCATTTTTATATGTATATTGTAAACTAGTAGCAAATTGATTATAACGTGAAGTCAGACTTTAAATATACTGTGCAACTTTTTTGTGTTACATACTAACTTTGCTCATAGTTAATTCCTTTCTTCCACTATATAATCTCCAATGTGTATTTAACATCTCTTTATCATCTCCTGCCTCCATGTTGTTTCGGCTTCCCTGACAGACTATGGTATGAATTCCATATACCACAATAACTTCTATAACAACAGGCAAGATATTTACAAAGGAGACAGCGTTTATTGATTTGTAGACTCTGCATTGGTACCTACATGTTGCTAAGTAAATAAAAATAAACAAAAAAAACCAACAAAACGAACAATCAATAAACATACAATAAGTTAAAATTCAATCATTCTTGTTTCCTTATAGTACGCTCCCCAGACCGCTTTCCGGTACGCGTACCGGGCGCACCCCACGAAAAAAAACATAATTTTTTTTTTTGCCCGGCGGGGCCCTTTTAAAGCCTCCACATCAAACCTAGGGGGTCAGGGAGGATCTACTATGCCCCCTTATGGTCATTTGCCCCTTTGTTTTGGCCTCCTCTTGTCTCTCGATCCTACCGAGAGACAAGATGGCGGCCGCTACGGACTGTTTAGAATGTTGACAGACACCGGAGAGCCAATCAGCTTCGCTTCGCAAAGCTCCGTTACGCGACAAGTTCGCGAACCGGAGCGCTACCCGGGACGCTGTCACAGATATATCTGTTTTTTAAAACGTTAATTTCTCAAAATCCACTGGAGCACATATATTGAGACCTAGCAAAGGCACATCGGGCTAACAGTCCCTACAATTCTGCCAAGTTTCGTGTAAATCCATTCAGCCGTTTGAGCTAAAAGTGAGGACAAACGCCCTATGGAAAAATGAATGGGAAAAACGCGTTTTTGGACCCCCCTTTTTTCTCGGCCCCCCCCTGACAAAACCTCCCCAAATTTTCAGGGGCTGCTCAGAAACAAAATGTGCCATTTTCCTGAAAATTTAGAGTTATTAGACATAGAATTTTCAAAAGTCCCATAGAGAAAAAATCCTAACTATATATACCTACTGGCGACCGCCAGTAGGTAATATATATTGCCTACTGGCGGTCGCCAGTAGGTATATATAGTTAGGATTTTTTTGAATAGGGATTTCTGAAAATTCTATGTTGAATTAGCGAGTCCAAGGTCAGGCTGCACCAGTTGCAACAATTGGTGGGACAGCTGAATTTTGCCCTGAGAGTCATGCCGATGGCCCGCCCCTTTTCCCGCTCGATCGCTCAGGCCATGGTCGGCCTGAAGGAGGGTCATCATCGCACAAGGTTATCGGCAGAGGTTCGTCAGGACATGCGCATTTGGTTGGCATTTCTGGCGGATTTCAATGGTCGAATTGTCTGGAACAAACCGGCGGTGTCCTCCGAGGAGCTGGGGCTGTGGACAGATTCGGCAGGGAGCACTGGTTTTGGTGCCATATTCGGCACACGATGGTCGGCTCAAAAATGGCCATCATGGTGGCGTGAGTGTGGGCTGACAAGTAACATTGCCTTTCTTGAACTTTTTCCCATTCTTGTGGCCCTGAAAACTTGGCCTGAGGGGTTCAGAGATCACTCTGTGGTGTTTTGGTCTGATAACATGACCGTGGTTGAGTGTATCAATAGCCAGGCAGCACAATGCAAATGGGTTCTGAGATTGCTCAAAGAAATTGTGTTATTGTGTATGCAATTGAACGTGCTATTTAAGGCAAAACATGTGCCAGGGGTAATGAATAAAGCGGCTGATGCGCTTTCTCGTTTTCGTATGCAGGCCTTCTGGGGTTTTCTGCCCACAGCGGACCCGGTGGCGGCACCCTTTCCCGAAGCTCTCTGGTCTCTCGGTGCCCCGAACTACAGAACCTCGTGGGAGAGAGTTTAGCACCCAGGACGAGGAAGGCATATGAAGGGGCGTTCCGATCATATTGGGCCTTTGTGGGGGCTGCTAGGGGAGAGCTTTGGGGCCAGGAAGAACTAGTAGTAGATTTTCTGCTGTCGTTACATCAGGCAGGCAAATCAGTGGCTACGGCCCAGAGGCATCGGGCCGCCATTTCCTTTATGGCAAGGGCCCATGGGATTCAGGACCCGACCGCGTCTTTCGTTGTGCAGAAAGCGCTACGTGGGTGGCAACGCCTTGAGGGTCGCAAAGTAGATGCAAGGCGCCCGATAGGTCTGGATAGGTTAGCTCTGTTGTTATCTGTACTCCCTGCAACATGTTCATCCCCGTATGAAACAAGGTTATTCAGAGCCGCTTTTGTGCTAGCATTCCATGGGGCTATGCGGGTAAGCGAACTAGTGGCAAAGAACAAGCAGGATACCATGGGGGGACTGTGCCGAGAGCACGTCCAGGTCAGGGGGGAGACAATGACTGTCTCGTTTGTGAGGTCCAAGACCGATCAGGGTGCAATGGGGGACGGCGTAATCATACGAAGGATTCCCGGGTCTTCCATGTGCCCGGTGAGTTGCGTGGAGGAATATTTAGCGCAAAGGGTGGCATCATGGGGGGGGACCTTGTTGAGACACGCTGACGCCACCCCACTGACGAGGTTTCAGTTTCAGCGGGTGCTTGCGATGTCGATTTCTGCCGCGGGCTTGAACCCCGGCGAGTTTGGGACCCATTCCTTTCGGATAGGGGCTGCTACAGAGGCTACAGCCAGGGGTCTGAATGTCGAACAAGTTAAACGTGTGGGGCGTTGGTCCTCGAATTG
This sequence comes from Lissotriton vulgaris, assembly GCF_964263255.1. NCBI lineage: Eukaryota > Metazoa > Chordata > Amphibia > Caudata > Salamandridae > Lissotriton > Lissotriton vulgaris. Next base: position 131,660 of record NW_028254621.1, read on the forward strand.
TTATAAAAGGTATGTGCGGTTGCACATGTTGTGAAGCTGTAATGATGTACTCACGCTTCTTGTTTTTGTTTGGTTTTCAGTTGCGCAAGCCTACGAGGCGGGGCGGACTGTGCAGTCGACCCAACACCGGGCCAGCGGTCAGACATCACCGGCTGTGAAAAAGGAGGTGTGGGTCGTGGGCCACTCATATGTGAGGCGTGCCGCGGACGTATTCAAAGCAGGTGACATGATTCACGTGGCTGGGGAATACGGGTACAGTGTGTCCTTCTACGGAAAGGGCGGGCTCTGTATTGACCAGTTTCGATCATATTTTGAGGGTTTGTTAGGGCGGACGAGGTCACCGCCGTCTATAGTCATAGTACATCTTGGGGGCAATGATTTGGTGACCACTGGTAGACGACTTCTTCTTGAGGCAATGCTTTCCACGGTAAGTTGGTTAGCGAGGAGAGTTCCAGGGTGCACAATTGCATGGTCCCATATGATCCCACGGAAAGTGTGGCGGGCGGCTCTTTCGGTTTCCGCTCTGAATCATTCAGTAAGGAAAATTAATAATAAAATGAGTAGATTGTTCCGTTCAAGTACACTGCATTCTATTTCGCATGGTTGTATTAAAGGGGACAGTATGTATTTGGGGGATGGTGTTTATTTGTCCCGGGTGGGGAACGAGTTACTCATAGGAGATCTGATAGCTTGGCTAAGGACTTTATGACATGACCTTTAGGCAGGAGTGTTGTGGGGGGTCCGGATAGCCGGTCAACTATCCGGCCTGTGGCGGTAAGGTCATGATCAGTGAGCAGTAATTGGAAGATCCCTAGGGGTGGGCGTCACCCATTACGGATGGGAGCGCTCGAGGGAGGTGGCCATTGGCCCCTCAACGGGGAGGAGGTCCCTTCTAAGGATGGGCCGCTGAAAGGAAAGGAAAGGCAGTCAAGGCCCCTTCCTGGGTAGGAGGGGCTACAGCCCCCTCCTGGGGAATTTCCCGGGGCCAGGACATCTGCGACGGCAGATGTGGTAAGTGGTGTGGGGTTTGGGAGGGGGTCTATGCTACCTTCTAGATACCTCACACGAGTCCTCGGACGACCTTTAAATGGCGTCGAGTTTATTGGGGCCCCCGTCAAGTCAAGGGAAATTGGTAAATGCACTTGAGGTACGCCTCTGTGCGGTCGCCCCTCACAAGTGAGGGGGATATGTCTGGTTTAGGGATCTTGACACCGGTTACGACCTTGCCGTTGGCCCTTAAACGTTAGGATGTACAATTTCAATTTAAAGTAAAGTTTTGTAGGATGTTAGTTCGGCTAGGAGAACCTCTGTATTAGAGTATATGTTAAGGTTAGCCAAACATCGCAAATGTGGAAATGAAATTGTACATTAATAATTTAATTTTGTTTCATATTTTAATAAATACGGCCGGGAGGGTCACTCCCTCCCGTCTTCCAAAAGTTCAGAACGTTTCCGGTTTCCCATCCTTGGGGATTGTGTTGAGAGGGGGTGGCGGGTATCTCAGCCATATTATATCATGATTGCCTTTGATAACATTGTTGGTATATGGTTGAGGTGACGCCTTCAATGCCCTTCCAGGGTTGGGTGATGACGGATGTATGTGTATATATGTGTGTATATATATTTGTATGCACACGTATAAATGTATATATATAGATATGTAAATTTCCTAATAATTGATACACTTAAGGAATTTCTATTGATTTTATGGGGCTAATGTCTACACATTATTGTTTTTAGTGGGTGGAATTATGAATTTCACTAGTATGGCCAATGGGTTGTCCGATAGGGGCACCAGTGATTATATGATTTAGAGGGGTTTTCCATAAGGCAAAGAGCATATCTAACCAAACTATTAATGGGAAGTGGGTAGCAATGTGGCTGTCCTCTAGGATATTTGTAATGCACTTATGATTTACTTCACAGTTATGTCATCGTGTTGGCGGTATTCCCTCCACATAGCCTAATACTGATGAGTGAGAGTGACCTAAACCCTTTCTAACACCTAACTGAGGTAAGAGTGGTACTAATTAAGACTGGGACAATAGACGTCCTGAAAAAGACCAAGGTGACTCATTTATTAAGGGCTAAAAGAGGTTGAAACATGTTGACTAAAGGAGGGGTGCTAGTGGGCCTTAACATCCCTTGGTAGCACCACCATCCAATTTCTTTTTAATCCTGCCCTTGGGACCTACCAATAAAGTTTAATAGGGTATCCAGGAGCCAGTTTTAACTATTCTCTACTGCGTATTGTTTGTCTATTTTTGTACTCAGTCTTAATTTGTTGTTTGTGGACACTGCTGTCACGTTCAGCTATGTATTGCACTTTGTCTGTGTATTTCTTTGATTCCCCCCTATGCTCCGCCCGGTGTGTGGCTACGCCCGGGTGTTGTAGCAGACCCGATGATGAAGCATGTTGCACACAGTGTGTGTGAGTGAGGGCAGTTTTTCATCACTGATGAGTGTGCCAATGCTTGCACACTCTTGTTGAGTTTATGTTCTATTTTGTCATCTCCACCCCTTTTTGTGTGTAAACACCAGAACATAGCCTTCTATGGGAATTTACAAGGACGTATTATCAAGCCCACCCTCCCAATATTAATAAAAAACC